>NW_027671945.1:0-199969 GCF_964165515.1 Mesoplodon bidens | reverse complement strand
CTGGCTGTATGGGAGATGATTCCCCACCTCTGACCAATTTCAGAATTGTTTACCACTGGAGCAAGTGCCTTGGTAGTGTTTTCCTCTGTATAACTGTTAGGTTCAGATTTTTTTTTCTTTTTTGGTTCAAGTTAGATATTATTCCTCTTTTATGTATTTATGGATATAAGCATGGAAATAATTCATTCTTATAAATACATCAGTGTGAATGGAAGAACATTTTTTCTGTTTTATTTTTACATTTTATTTTTAAAATTGTTGAAATTTAATTTTATTTATTTTTTTTATACAGTAGGTTATTATTAGTTATCTATTTTATGCATAGACATGTATACAGGTCAATCCCAATCTCCCAACTCATCCCACCACCACCACCCCATGGCTTCCCCCACTTTGTGTCCATACGTTTGTTCTCTACCTCTGTGTCTCTATTTCTGCCCTGCAAACCAGTTCATCTGTAGCATATTACTAGGTTCCACATATAGGCATTAATATACAATATTTCTTTTTCTCTTTCTGACTTACTTCACTCTGTATGACAGTCTCTAGTTCCATCAACTTCTCTACAAATGACCCAGTTTCATTCCTTTTTATGGCTGAGTAATATTCCATTTTATATATGTACCACATCTTTATCCATTCGTCTGTCTGTGGGCATTTAGGTTGCTTCCATTACCTGGCTATTGTAAATAGTGCTGCAATGAACATTGTGGTGAATGTGTCTCTGTGATTTATGGTTTTCTCTGGGTATATGCTCAGAAGTGGGATTGCTGGATCCTATGGTAATTCTCTTTTTAGTTTTTTAAAGGAACCTCCATACTGTTCTCCATAGTGACTGTATCAATTTACATTCCCACCAATAGCGGAAGAGGGTTCCTTTTGTCCACACCCTCCCCAGAATTTGTTGTTTGTAGATTATCTGATGATGCCGATTCTAACAGGTGTGAGGTCTTATCTCATTGTAGTTTTGATTTGCATTTCTCTAATAATTAGTGATGTTGAGCAGCTTTTCATGTGCGTCTTGGCCATCTCTGTGTCTTCTTTGAAGAAACGTCTATTTAGATCTTCTGCCCATTTTTGTATTGGGTTGTTTGTTTTATTAATATTAAGCTGCATGAGCTGTTTATATATATTGGAGACTAAACCTTTCTCCATTGATTCCTTTGTGAACGTTTTCGCCCATTCTGAGGGTTGCCTTTTTCCATTCCCGTTTTTTTAACAAAGAAAGAAAGAAATCAAAAGAAGCAGAACACTAATGTGCGTGAAATATGCCTCTTGAAACTGTCGTTTTGAAATATGGACGTCTTTTGAATTTTTTGGTCGATATATGACCCCAGGATTTGTTTTCAGGGCAGGTGTCATTTACAGGCCTGTAATGATTTGGAATATCCACTGACCATTAGCGCTGGGATTAAAGCTGCTGTTGTGTGAAACGGCCACAAGGTGGCAGCAGTTCTCCCTTACCAAATCTGGTTACTAGGGCAGCAGAGCCTCAATGGAAGTCGCGTTCTAGATTGGAATGTAGAACGGAATGTACCAGGAGAAAGCCCCTCAAGTTTTTCTCACTAATTCTTGTTCGTGTTTTTAATTTAATTTTTTATTTTTTATTACAGCAAGTTTGAGTACAACGTTTAGCTTGTTGTAGGTGTGCAAGAGGTGGTTCTTTTACACATATACATATGTCTGTTCTTCCTGGGATCCTTTTCCCATGTTCGTTATGACAGAATGTTGAGTAGTCTTCTCTTGGTACTCCGTAGGTCTTTGGTGATTATATACGTCTACTGTGTTTGTATATGTCTGTTAACCCCAATATCATAATGAATTCAATCCTCACACCTTTCCTTTGGTGAACCATTAGTTTGTTTAATGAATCTTTGATTGCCCTTCTCCGTGGAAATATCTGCCCTGGTATCAATTTATAGGTAACACCTATAAGTGATATGATATGATATGTGTCTTTCACTTTCTGACTTACTCCAAGTCACGTGATTACCTCTAGACTCATCTACGGTGCTGCAAATGGCATTGTGTGCTTTTTTTCCTTGGCGTATACTCTGTCTTAGCGAGGTCCATTTTCTGCAATGTGATTCCCTGAGGGCTGAGGATTAGCTGACCTGGGCAGCCTGACCCTGCCGGCAAGCCCTCCCCAGGTGTGCCTGGGTTGAGGTCAATATAAACAGCACTCCAGGCAGCAATAGCCCCTGCAGCTGTGCCTGACTCCATATTCTCTGCCCCGTCAGCAGTCTCGGGGCTGTGCTGGTGGGAGGGTGTGAGGGTCCACGGCTTTGTGGGTGGCCCGGTGTGAGTGGGGCTCTGCTGGACTTTCTGCAGGAGTTGCCAGGCTGCCACCTGTAAAGAAGAGGATGTGTCACCCATAACTTCCACTGGAGTATCTCTCCGGGCTGAGGTGAGGAAGGAAAAAAAGGAGTGGGGGCCGGGACAGGAGGGGTATCTCAGGCAGGGCAATGGAAAGCTTCCAGAAGAGCGCCCGTGGCCAGGACCATCCTGGCTGACCTGCAGGCACCAAGTTGCCCTGCTTGCTTTCGCTGGTGTGGCTCCACGGCCCTTCCTCTAGGCTTTCAAACCCTTGTACATATTCAGGTGTTTCACCTCGGAAGGGTGGGAAGAGTTCAGCAGCAGCTGGCCTGGGGCTCAGCTCACGTTTACTCACAGATGCCTCGGCACGGTCCCCCAGCTTTGCAATAAGGACGCTCCTTGCGTGGGTGGGTGGGGCTGCTGGCTGTATGGGAGATGATTCCCCACCTCTGACCAATTTCTGAATTGTTTACCACTGGAGCAAGTGCCTTGGTAGTGTTTTCCTCTGTATAACTGTTAGGTTCAGTTTTTTTTTTTTCTTTTTTGGTTCAAGTTAGATTTTATTCCTCTTTTATGTATTTATAGATATAAGCATGGAAATAATTCATTCTTATAAATACATCAGTGTGAATGGAAGAACTTTTTTCTGTTTTATTTTTACATTTTATTTTTAAAAATTTTGAAATTTAATTTTATTTATTTTTTTATACACTATGTTATTATTAGTTATCTATTTTATGCATAGACATGTATACAGGTCAATCCCAATCTCCCAACTCATCCCACCACCACCACCCCATGGCTTCCCCCACTTTGTGTCCATATGTTTGTTCTCTACCTCTGTGTCTCTATTTCTGCCCTGCAAACCAGTTCATCTGTAGCATTTTTCTAGGTTCCACATATAGGCATTAATATACAATATTTGTTTTTCTCTTTCTGACTTACTTCACTCTGTATGACAGTCTCTAGATCCATCAACTTCTCTACAAATGACTCAGTTTCATTCCTTTTTATGGCTGAGTAATATTCCATTTTATATATGTACCACATCTTTATCCATTCGTTTGTCTGTGGGCATTTATGTTGCTTCCATTACCTGGCTATTGTAAATAGTGCTGCAATGAACATTGTGGTGAATGTGTCTCTGTGATTTATGGTTTTCTCTGGGTATATGCCCAGAAGTGGGATTGCTGGATCCTATGGTAATTCTCTTTTTAGTTTTTTAAAGGAACCTCCATACTGTTCTCCATAGTGACTGTATCAATTTACATTCCCACCAATAGCGGAAGAGGGTTCCTTTTGTCCACAACCTCCCCAGAATTTGTTGTTTGTAGATTATCTGATGATGCCGATTCTAACAGGTGTGAGGTCTTACCTCATTGTAGTTTTGATTTGCATTTCTCTAATAATTAGTGATGTTGAGCAGCTTTTCATGTGCGTCTTGGCCATCTCTGTGTCTTCTTTGAAGAAACGTCTATTTAGATCTTCTGCCCATTTTTGTATTGGGTTGTTTGTTTTATTAATATTAAGCTGCATGAGCTGTATGTATATATTGGAGATTAAACCTTTGTCCATTGATTCGTTTGTGAACGTTTTCGCCCATTCTGAGGGTTACCTTTTTCCATTCCCGTTTTTTTAACAAAGAAAGAAAGCAAGCAAAAGAATCAGAACACTAATGTGCGTGAAATATGCCTCTTGAAACTGTCGTTTTGAAATATGGACGTCTTTTGAATTTTTTGGTCGATATATGACCCCAGGATTTGTTTTCAGGGCAGGTGTCATTTACAGGCCTGTAATGATTTGGAATATCCACTGACCATTAGCGCTGGGATTAAAGCTGCTGTTGTGTGAAACGGCCACAAGGTGGCAGCAGTTCTCCCTTACCAAATCTGGTTACTAGGGCAGCAGAGCCTCAATGGAAGTCGCCTTCTAGATTGGAATGTAGAACGGAATGTGCCAGGAGAAAGCCCCTCAAGTTTGTCTCACTACTTCTTGTTCGTGTTTTTAATTTAATTTTTTTTTTTCTTTTTGCGGTATGCGGGCCTCTCACCGTTGTGGCCTCTCCGGCTGCGGAGCACAGGCTCCGGACGTGCAGGCCCAGCGGCCATGGCTCACGGGCCCAGCCGCTCCGCGGCACATGGGATCCTCCCAGACCGGGACACGAACCCGCATCCCCTGCATCAGCAGGCGGACTCTCAACCACTGCGCCACCAGGGAGGCCCTAATTTAATTTTTTATTTTTTATTACAGCAAGTTTGAGTACAACGTTTAGCTTGTTGTAGGTGTGCAAGAGGTGGTTCTTTTACACATATACATATGTCTGTTCTTCCTGGGATCCTTTTCCCATGTACGTTATGACAGAATGTTGAGTAGTCTTCTCTTGGTACTCCGTAGGTCTTTGGTGATTATATACGTCTACTGTGTTTGTATATGTCTGTTAACCCCAATATCGTAATGAATTCAATCCTCACACCTTTCCTTTGGTGAACCATAAGTTTGTTTAATGAATCTGTGATTGCCCTTCTCCGTGGAAATATCTGCCCTGGTATCAATTTATAGGTAACACCTATAAGTGATATGATATGATATGTGTCTTTCACTTTCTGACTTACTCCAAGTCACGTGATTACCTCTAGACTCATCTACGGTGCTGCAAATGGCATTGTGTGCTTCTTTTCCTTGGCGAATATTCTGTCTTAGCAAGGTCCATTTTCTGCAAAGTGATTCCCTGAGGGCTGAGGATTAGCTGACCTGGGCAGCCTGACCCTGCCGGCAAGCCCTCCCCAGGTGTGCCTGGGTTGAGGTCAATATAAACAGCACTCCAGGCAGCAATAGCCCCTGCAGCTGTGCCTGACTCCATATTCTCTGCCCCGTCAGCAGTCTCGGGGCTGTGCTGGTGGGAGGGTGTGAGGGTCCACGGCTTTGTGGGTGGCCCGGTGTGAGTGGGGCTCTGCTGGACTTTCTGCAGGAGTTGCCAGGCTGCCACCTGTAAAGAAGAGGATGTGTCACCCATAACTTCCACTGGAATATCTCTCTGGGCTGAGGTGAGGAAGGAAAAAAAGGAGTGGGGGCCGGGACAGGAGGGGTATCTCAGGCAGGGCAATGGAAAGCTTCCAGAAGAGCGCCCGTGGCCAGGACCATCCTGGCTGACCAGCAGGCACCAAGGTGGCCTGCGTGCTGTCGCTGGTGTGGCTCCACGGCCCTTCCTCTAGGCTTTCAAGCCCTTGAACATATTCAGGTGTTTCACCTGGGAAGGGTGGGAACAGTTCAGCAGCAGCTGGCCTGGGGCTCAGCTCACGTTTACTCTCAGAGGCCTCGACACGGTCCCCCAACTTTGCAATAAGGACGCTCCTTGCGTGGGTGGGGGGGGCTGCTGGCTGTATGGGAGATGATTCCCCACCTCTGACCAATTTCAGAATTGTTTACCACTGGAGCAAGTGCCTTGGTAGTGTTTTCCTCTGTATAACTGTTAGGTTCATTTTTTTTTTCTTTTTTGGTTCAAGTTAGATTTTATTCCTCTTTTATGTATTTATAGATATAAACATGGAAATAATTCATTCTTATAAATACATCAGTGTGAATGGAAGAACATTTTTTCTGTTCTATTTTTACATTTTATTTTTAAAATTTTTGAAATTTAATTTTAATTATTTTTTTATACAGTAGGTTATTATTAGTTATCTATTTTATGCATAGACATGTATACAGGTCAATCCCAATCTCCCAACTCATCCCACCACCACCACCCCATGGCTTCCCCCACTTTGTGTCAATACGTTTGTTCTCTACCTCTGTGTCTCTATTTCTGCCCTGCAAACCAGTTCATCTGTAGCATTTTTCTAGGTTCCACATATAGGCATTAATAAACAATATTTGTTTTTCTCTTTCTGACTTATTTCACTCTGTATGACAGTCTCTAGATCCATCAACTTCTCTACAAATGACCCAGTTTCATTCCTTTTTATGGCTGAGTAATATTCCATTTTATATATGTACCACATCTTTATCCATTCGTCTGTCTGTGGGCATTTAGGTTGCTTCCGTTACCTGGCTATTGTAAATAGTGCTGCAATGAACATTGTGGTGAATGTGTCTCTGTGATTTATGGTTTTCTCTGGGTATATGCCCAGAAGTGGGATTGCTGGATCCTATGGTAATTCTCTTTTTAGTTTTTTAAAGGAACCTCCATACTGTTCTCCATAGTGACTGTATCAATTTACATTCCCACCAATAGCGGAAGAGGGTTCCTTTTGTCCACACCCTCCCCAGAATTTGTTGTTTGTAGATTATCTGATGATGCCGATTCTAACAGGTGTGAGGTCTTACCTCATTGTAGTTTTGATTTGCATTTCTCTAATAATTAGTGATGTTGAGCAGCTTTTCATGTGCGTCTTGGCCATCTCTGTGTCTTCTTTGAAGAAACGTCTATTTAGATCTTCTGCCCATTTTTGTATTGGGTTGTTTGTTGTATTAATATTAAGCTGCATGAGCTGTATATATATATTGGAGATTAAACCTTTGTTCATTGATTCGTTTGTGAAGGTTTTCGCCCCTTCTGAGGGTTACCTTTTTCCATTCCCGTTTTTTTAACAAAGAAAGAAAGCAAGCCAAAGAATCAGAACACTAATGTGCGTGAAATATGCCTCTTGAAACTGTCGTTTTGAAATATGGACGTCTTTTGAATTTTTTGGTCGATATATGACCCCAGGATTTGTTTTCAGGGCAGGTTTCATTTACAGGCCTGTAATGATTTGGAATATTCACTGACCATTAGCGCTGGGATTAAAGCTGCTGTTGTGTGAAACGGCCACAAGGTGGCAGCAGTTCTCCCTTACCAAATCTGGTTACTAGGGCAGCAGAGCCTCAATGGAAGTCGCATTCTAGATTGGAATTTAGAACGGAATGTGCCAGGAGAAAGCCCCTCAAGTTTGTCTCACTACTTCTTGTTCGTGTTTTTAATTTAATTTTTTATTTTTTATTACAGCAAGTTTGAGTACAACGTTTAGCTTGTTGAAGGTGTGCAAGAGGTGGTTCTTTAACACATATACATATGTCTGTTCTTCCTGGGATCCTTTTCCCATGTACGTTATGACAGAATGTTGAGTAGTCTTCTCTTGGTACTCCGTAGGTCTTTGGTGATTATATATGTCTACTGTGTTTGTATATGTCTGTTAACCCCAATATCGTAATGAATTCAATCCTCACACCTTTCCTTTGGTGAACCATAAGTTTGTTTAATGAATCTGTGATTGCCCTTCTCCGTGGAAATATCTGCCCTGGTATCAAATTATAGGTAACACCTATAAGTGATATGATATGATATGTGTCTTTCACTTTCTGACTTACTCCAAGTCACGTGATTACCTCTAGACTCATCTACGGTGCTGCAAATGGCATTGTGTGCTTCTTTTCCTTGGCGAATATTCTGTCTTAGCGAGGTCCATTTTCTGCAATGTGATTCCCTGAGGGCTGAGGATTAGCTGACCTGGGCAGCCTGACCCTGCCGGCAAGCCCTCCCCAGGTGTGTCTGGGTTGAGGTCAATATAAACAGCACTCCAGGCAGCAATAGCCCCTGCAGCTGTGCCTGACTCCATATTCTCTGCCCCGTCAGCAGTCTCGGGGCTGTGCTGGTGGGAGGGTGTGAGGGTCCACGGCTTTGTGGGTGGCCCGGTGTGAGTGGGGCTCTGCTTGACTTTCTGCAGGAGTTGCCAGGCTGCCACCTGTAAATAAGAGGATGTGTCACCCATAACTTCCACTGGAGTATCTCTGCGGGCTGAGGTGAGGAAGGAAAAAAAGGAGTGGGGGCCGGGACAGGAGGGGTATCTCAGGCAGGGCAATGGAAAGCTTCCAGAAGAGCGCCCGTGGCCAGGACCATCCTGGCTGACCTGCAGGCACCAAGTTGGCCTGCGTGCTTTCGCTGGTGTGGCTCCACGGCCCTTCCTCTAGGCTTTCAAGCCCTTGTACATATTCAGGTGTTTCACCTGGGAAGGGTGGGAACAGTTCAGCAGCAGCTGGCCTGGGGCTCAGCTCACGTTTACTCACAGAGGCCTCGGCACTGTCCCCCAGCTTTGCAATAAGGACGCTCTTTGCGTGGGCGGGTGGGGCTGCTGGCTGTATGGGAGATGATTCCCCACCTCTGACCAATTTCAGAATTGTTTACCACTGGAGCAAGTGCCTTGGTAGTGTTTTCCTCTGTATAACTGTTAGGTTCAGTTTTTTTTTTTTCTTTTTTGGTTCAAGTTAGATTTTATTCCTCTTTTATGTATTTATAGATATAAGCATGGAAAAAATTCATTCTTATAAATACATCAGTGTGAATGGAAGAACATTTTTTCTGTTTTATTTTTACATTTTATTTTTAAAAATTTTGAAATTTAATTTTATTTATTTTTTTATACACTAGGTTATTATTAGTTATCTATTTTATGCATAGACATGTATACAGGTCAATCCCAATCTCCCAACTCATCCCACCACCACCATCCCATGGCTTCCCCCACTTTGTGTCAATACGTTTGTTCTCTACCTCTGTGTCTCTATTTCTGCCCTGCAAACCAGTTCATCTGTAGCATTTTTCTAGGTTCCACATATAGGCATTAATATACAATATTTGTTTTTCTCTTTCTGACTTACTTCACTCTGTATGACAGTCTCTAGATCCATCAACTTCTCTACAAATGACCCAGTTTCATTCCTTTTTATGGCTGAGTAATATTCCATTTTATATATGTACCACATCTTTATCCATTCATCTGTCTGTGGGCATTTAGGTTGCTTCCATTACCTGGCTATTGTAAATAGTGCTGCAATGAACATTGTAGTGAATGTGTCTCTGTGATTTATGGTTTTCTCTGGGTATATGCCCAGAAGTGGGATTGCTGGATCCTATGGTAATTCTCTTTTTAGTTTTTTAAAGGAACCTCCATACTGTTTTCCATAGTGACTGTATCAATTTACATTCCCACCAATAGCGGAAGAGGGTTCCTTTTGTCCACACCCTCCCCAGAATTTGTTGTTTGTAGATTATCTGATGATGCCGATTCTAACAGGTGTGAGGTCTTACCTCATTGTAGTTTTGATTTGCATTTCTCTAATAATTAGTGATGTTGAGCAGCTTTTCATGTGCGTCTTGGCCATCTCTGTGTCTTCTTTGAAGAAACGTCTATTTAGATCTTCTGCCCATTTTTGTATTTGGTTGTTTGTTGTATTAATATTAAGCTGCATGAGCTGTATATATATATTGGAGATTAAACCTTTGTCCATTGATTCGTTTGTGAACGTTTTCGCCCCTTCTGAGGGTTACCTTTTTCCATTCCCGTTTTTTTAACAAAGAAAGAAAGAAAGCAAAAGAAGCAGAACACCAATGTGCGTGAAATATGCCTCTTGAAACTGTCGTTTTGAAATATGGACGTCTTTTGAATTTTTTGGTCGATATATGACCCCAGGATTTGTTTTCAGGGCAGGTGTCATTTACAGGCCTGTAATGATTTGGAATATCCACTGACCATTAGCGCTGGGATTAAAGCTGCTGTTGTGTGAAACGGCCACAAGGTGGCAGCAGTTCTCCCTTACCAAATCTGGTTATTGGGCAGCAGAGCCTCAATGGAAGTCACGTTCTAGATTGGAATTTAGAACGGAATGTGCCAGGAGAAAGCCCCTCAAGTTTGTCTCACTACTTCTTTTTCGTGTTTTTAATTTAATTTTTTTATTTTTTATTACAGCAATTTTGATTACAACGTTTAGCTTGTTGTAGGTGTGCAAGAGGTGGTTCTTTTACACATATACATATGTCTGTTCTTCCTGGGATCCTTTTCCCATGTACGTTATGACAGAATGTTGAGTAGTTTTCTCTTGGTACTCCGTAGGACTTTGGTGATTATAAATGTCTACTGTGTTTGTATATGTCTGTTAACCCCAATATCATAATGAATTCAATCCTCACACCTTTCCTTTGGTGAACCATAAGTTTGTTAATGAATCTGTGATTGCCCTTCTCCATGGAAATATCTGCCCTGGTATCAATTTATAGGTAACACCTATAAGTGATATGATATGATATGTGTCTTTCACTTTCTGACTTACTCCAAGTCACGTGATTACCTCTAGACTCATCTACAGTGCTGCAAAGGCATTGTGTGCTTTTTTTCCTTGGCTAATATTCTGTCTTAGCGAGGTCCATTTTCTGCAGTGTGATTCCCTGAGGGCTGAGGATTAGCTGACCTGGGCAGCCTGACCCTGCCGGCAAGCCCTCCCCAGGTGTGCCTGGGTTGAGGTCAATATAAACAGCACTCCAGGCAGCAATAGCCCCTGCAGCTGTGCCTGACTCCATATTCTCTGCCCCGTCAGCAGTCTCGGGGCTGTGCTGGTGGGAGGGTGTGAGGGTCCATGGCTTTGTGGGTGGCCCGGTGTGAGTGGGGCTCTGCTGGACTTTCTGCAGGAGTTGCCAGGCTGCCACCTGTAAAGAAGAGGATGTGTCACCCATAACTTCCACTGGAGTATCTCTCCGGGCTGAGGTGAGGAAGGAAAAAATGGAGTGGGGGCCGGGACAGGAGGGGTATCTCAGGCAGGGCAATGGAAAGCTTCCAGAAGAGCGCCCGTGGCCAGGACCATCCTGGCTGACCTGCAGGCACCAAGTTGCCCTGCTTGCTTTCGCTGGTGTGGCTCCACGGCCCTTCCTCAAGGCTTTCAAGCCCTTGTACATATTCAGGTGTTTCACCTGGGAAGGGTGGGAACAGTTCAGCATCAGCTGGCCTGGGGCTCAGCTCACGTTTACTCACAGAGGCCTCGGCATGGTCCCCCAGGTTTGCAATAAGGACGCTCCTTGCGTGGGCGGGTGGGGCTGCTGGCTGTATGGGAGATGATTCCCCACCTCTGACCAATTTCAGAATTGTTTACCACTGGAGCAAGTGCCTTGGTAGTGTTTTCCTCTGTATAACTGTTATGTTCAGTTTTTTTTTTTTCTTTTTTGGTTCAAGTTAGATTTTATTCCTCTTTTATGTATTTATAGATATAAGCATGGAAATAATTCATACTTATAAATACATCAGTGTGAATGGAAGAACATTTTTTCTGTTCTATTTTTACATTTTATTTTTAAAATTTTTGAAACTTAATTTTAATTATTTTTTTTATACAGTAGGTTATTATTAGTTATCTATTTTATGCATAGACATGTATACAGGTCAATCCCAATCTCCCAACTCATCCCACCACCACCACCCCATGGCTTCCCCCACTTTGTGTCAATACGTTTGTTCTCTACCTCTGTGTCTCTATTTCTGCCCTGCAAACCAGTTCATCTGTAGCATTTTTCTAGGTTCCACATATAGGCATTAATAAACAATATTTGTTTTTCTCTTTCTGACTTACTTCACTCTGTATGACAGTCTCTAGATCCATCAACTTCTCTACAAATGACCCAGTTTCATTCCTTTTTATGGCTGAGTAATATTCCATTTTATATATGTACCACATCTTTATCCATTCGTCTGTCTGTGGGCATTTAGGTTGCTTCCATTACCTGGCTATTGTAAATAGTGCTGCAATGAACATTGTGGTGAATGTGTCTCTGTGATTTATGGTTTTCTCTGGGTATATGCCCAGAAGTGGGATTGCTGGATCCTATGGTAATTCTCTTTTTAGTTTTTTAAAGGAACCTCCATACTGTTCTCCATAGTGACTGTATCAATTTACATTCCCACCAATAGCGGAAGAGGGTTCCTTTTGTCCACACCCTCCCCAGAATTTGTTGTTTGTAGATTATCTGATGATGCCGATTCTAACAGGTGTGAGGTCTTACCTCATTGTAGTTTTGATTTGCATTTCTCTAATAATTAATGATGTTGAGCAGCTTTTCATGTGCGTCTTGGCCATCTCTGTGTCTTCTTTGAAGAAACGTCTATTTAGATCTTCTGCCCATTTTTGTATTGGGTTGTTTGTTGTATTAATATTAAGCTGCATGAGCTGTATATATATATTGGAGATTAATCCTTTGTCCATTGATTCGTTTGTGAAAGTTTTCGCCCCTTCTGAGGGTTACCTTTTTCCATTCCCGTTTTTTTAACAAAGAAAGAAAGAAAGCAAAAGAATCAGAACACTAATGTGCGTGAAATATGCCTCTTGAAACTGTCGTTTTGAAATATGGACGTCTTTTGAATTTTTTGGTCGATATATGACCCCAGGATTTGTTTTCAGGGCAGGTGTCATTTACAGGCCTGTAATGATTTGGAATATCCACTGACCATTAGCGCTGGGATTAAATCTGCTGTTGTGTGAAACGGCCACAAGGTGGCAGCAGTTCTCCCTTACCAAATCTGGTTACTAGGGCAGCAGAGCCTCAATGGAAGTCGCGTTCTAGATTGGAATGTAGAACGGAATGTGCCAGGAGAAAGCCCCTCAAGTTTTTCTCACTAATTCTTGTTCGTGTTTTTAATTTAATTTTTTATTTTTATTACAGCAAGTTTGAGTACAACATTTAGCTTGTTGTAGGTGTGCAAGAGGTGGTTCTTTTACACATATACATATGTCTGTTCTTCCTGGGATCCTTTTCCCATGTACGTTATGACAGAATGTTGAGTAGTCTTCTCTTGGTACTCTGTAGGTCTTTGGTGATTATATATGTCTACTGTGTTTGTATATGTCTGTTAACCCCTATATCGTAATGAATTCAATCCTCACACCTTTCCTTTGGTGAACCATAAGTTTTTTAATGAATCTGTGATTGCCCTTCTCCGTGGAAATATCTGCCCTGGTATCAATTTATAGGTAACACCTATAAGTGATATGATATGATATGTGTCTTTCACTTTCTGACTTACTCCAAGTCACGTGATTACCTCTAGACTCATCTACGGTGCTGCAAATGGCATTGTGTGCTTCTTTTCCTTGGCAAGTATTCTGTCTTAGCGAGGTCCATTTTCTGAAATGTGATTCCCTGAGGGCTGAGGATTAGCTGACCTGGGCAGCCTGACCCTGCCGGCAAGCCCTCCCCAGGTGTGCCTGGGTTGAGGTCAATATAAACAGCACTCCAGGCAGCAATAGCCCCTGCAGCTGTGCCTGACTCCATATTCTCTGCCCCGTCAGCAGTCTCGGGGCTGTGCTGGTGGGAGGGTGTGAGTGTCCACGGCTTTGTGGGTGGCCCGGTGTGAGTGGGGCTCTGCTGGACTTTCTGCAGGAGTTGCCAGGCTGCCACCTGTAAAGAAGAGGATGTGTCACCCATAACTTCCACTGGAGTATCTCTCCGGGCTGAGGTGAGGAAGCAAAAAAAGGTGTGGGGGCCGGGACAGGAGGGGTATCTCAGGCAGGGCAATGGAAAGCTTCCAGAAGAGCGCCCGTGGCCAGGACCATCCTGGCTGACCTGCAGGCACCAAGTTGGCCTGCGTGCTGTCGCTGGTGTGGCTCCACGGCCCTTCCTCTAGGCTTTCAAGCCCTTGTACATATTCAGGTGTTTCACCTGGGAAGTGTGGGAACAGTTCAGCAGCAGCTGGCCTGGGGCTCTGCTCACGTTTACTCACAGAGGCCTCGGCACGGTCCCCCAGCTTTGCAATAAGGACGCTCTTTGCGTGGGCGGGTGGGGCTGCTGGCTGTATGGGAGATGATTCCCCACCTCTGACCACTTTCAGAATTGTTTACCACTGGAGCAAGTGCCTTGGTAGTGTTTTCCTCTGTATAACTGTTAGGTTCAGTTTTTTTTTTTTCTTTTTTGGTTCAAGTTAGATTTTATTCCTCTTTTATGTATTTATAGATATAAGCATGGAAATAATTCATTCTTATAAATACATCAGTGTGAATGGAAGAACTTTTTTTCTGTTTTATTTTTACAGTTTAATTTTAAAAATTTTGAAATTTAATTTTATTTATTTTTTTATACACTAGGTTATTATTAGTTATCTATTTTATGCATAGACATGTATACAGGTCAATCCCAATCTCCCAACTCATCCCACCACCACCACCCCATGGCTTCCCCCACTTTGTGTCGATACGTTTGTTCTCTACCTCTGTGTCTCTATTTCTGCCCTGCAAACCAGTTCATCTGTAGCATTTTTCTAGGTTCCACATATAGGCATTAATATACAATATTTGTTTTTCTCTTTCTGACTTACTTCACTCTGTATGACAGTCTCTAGATCCATCAACTTCTCTACAAATGACTCAGTTTCATTCCTTTTTATGGCTGAGTAATATTCCATTTTATATATGTACCACATCTTTATCCATTCGTCTGTCTGTGGGCATTTAGTTTGCTTCCATTACCTGGCTATTGTAAATAGAGCTGCAATGAACATTGTGGTGAATGTGTCTCTGTGATTTATGGTTTTCTCTGGGTATATGCCCAGAAGTGGGATTGCTGGATCCTATGGTAATTCTCTTTTTAGTTTTTTAAAGGAACCTCCATACTGTTCTCCTTAGTGACTGTATCAATTTACATTCCCACCAACAGCGGAAGAGGCTTCCTTTTGTCTACACCCTCCCCAGAATTTGTTGTTTGTAGATTATCTGATGATGCCGATTCTAACAGGTGTGAGGTCTTACCTCATTGTAGTTTTGATTTGCATTTCTCTAATAATTAGTGATGTTGAGCAGCTTTTCATGTGCGTCTTGGCCATCTCTGTGTCTTCTTTGAAGAAACGTCTATTTAGATCTTCTGCCCATTTTTGTATTGGGTTGTTTGTTGTATTAAAATTAAGCTGCATGAGCTGTATATATATATTGGAGATTAAACCTTTGTCCATTGATTCGTTTGTGAACGTTTTCGCCCATTCTGAGGGTTACCTTTTTCCATTCCCGTTTTTTTAACAAAGAAAGAAAGAAAGCCAAAGAATCAGAACACTAATGTGCGTGAAATATGCCTCTTGAAACTGTCGTTTTGAAATATGGACGTCTTTTGAATTTTTTGGTCGATATATGACCCCAGGATTTGTTTTCAGGGCAGGTGTCATTTACAGGCCTGTAATGATTTGGAATATCCACTGACCATTAGCGCTGGGATTAAAGCTGCTGTTGTGTGAAACGGCCACAAGGTGGCAGCAGTTCTCCTTTACCAAATCTGGTTACTAGGGCAGCAGAGCCTCAATGGAAGTCGCGTTCTAGATTGGAATGTAGAACGGAATGTGCCAGGAGAAAGCCCCTCAAGTTTGTCTCACTACTTCTTGTTCGTGTTTTTAATTTAATTTTTTTTTCTTTTTGCGGTATGCAGGCCTCTCACCGTTGTGGCCTCTCCCGCTGCGGAGCACAGGCTCCGGACGTGCAGGCCCAGCGGCCATGGCTCACGGGCCCAGCCGCTCCGCGGCACATGGGATCCTCCCAGACCGGGACACGAACCCGCATCCCCTGCATCGGCAGGCGGACTCTCAACCACTGCGCCACCAGGGAGGCCCTAATTTAATTTTTTATTTTTTATTACAGCAAGTTTGAGTACAACGTTTAGCTTGTTGTAGGTGTGCAAGAGGTGGTTCTTTTACACATATACATATGTCTGTTCTTCCTGGGATCCTTTTCCCATGTACGTTATGACAGAATGTTGAGTAGTCTTCTCTTGGTACTCCGTAGGTCTTTGGTGATTATATACGTCTACTGTGTTTGTATATGTCTGTTAACCCCAATATCGTAATGAATTCAATCCTCACACCTTTCCTTTGGTGAACCATAAGTTTGTTTAATGAATCTGTGATTGCCCTTCTCCGTGGAAATATCTGCCCTGGTATCAATTTATAGGTAACACCTATAAGTGATATGATATGATATGTGTCTTTCACTTTCTGACTTACTCCAAGTCACGTGATTACCTCTAGACTCATCTACGGTGCTGCAAATGGCATTGTGTGCTTCTTTTCCTTGGCGAATATTCTGTCTTAGCAAGGTCCATTTTCTGCAATGTGATTCCCTGAGGGCTGAGGATTAGCTGACCTGTGCAGCCTGACCCTGCCGGCAAGCCCTCCCCAGGTGTGCCTGGGTTGAGGTCAATATAAACAGCACTCCAGGCAGCAATAGCCCCTGCAGCTGTGCCTGACTCCATATTCTCTGCCCCGTCAGCAGTCTCGGGGCTGTGCTGGTGGGAGGGTGTGAGGGTCCACGGCTTTGTGGGTGGCCCGGTGTGAGTGGGGCTCTGCTGGACTTTCTGCAGGAGTTGCCAGGCTGCCACCTGTAAAGAAGAGGATGTGTCACCCATAACTTCCACTGGAATATCTCTCCGGGCTGAGGTGAGGAAGGAAAAAAAGGAGTGGGGGCCGGGACAGGAGGGGTACCACAGGCAGGGCAATGGAAAGCTTCCAGAAGAGCGCCCGTGGCCAGGACCATCCTGGCTGACCTGCAGGCACCAAGGTGGCCTGCGTGCTGTCGCTGGTGTTGCTCCACGGCCCTTCCTCTAGGCTTTCAAGCCCTTGTACATATTCAGGTGTTTCACCTGGGAAGGGTGGGAACAGTTCAGCAGCAGCTGGCCTGGGGTTCAGCTCACGTTTACTCACAGAGGCCTCGGCATGGTCCCCGAGCTTTGCAATAAGGACACTCCTTGCGTGGGCGGGCGGGGCTGCTGGCTTTATGGGAGATGATTCCCCACCTCTGACCAATTTCAGAATTGTTTACCACTGGAGCAAGTGTCTTGGTAGTGTTTTCCTCTGTATAACTGTTAGGTTCAGATTTTTTTTTCTTTTTTGGTTCAAGTTAGATATTATTCCTCTTTTATGTATTTATGGATATAAGCATGGAAATAATTCATTCTTATAAATACATCAGTGTGAATGGAAGAACTTTTTTTCTGTTTTACTTTTACATTTTATTTTTTAAAATTTTGAAATTTAATTTTAGATATTTTTTTTATACAGTAGGTTATTATTAGTTATCTATTTTATGCATAGACATGTATACAGGTCAATCCCAATCTCCCAACTCATCCCACCACCACCACCCCATGGCTTCCCCCACTTTGTCTCCATACGTTTGTTCTCTACCTCTGTGTCTCTATTTCTGCCCTGCAAACCAGTTCATCTGTAGCATATTTCTAGGTTCCACATATAGGCATTAATATACAATATTTGTTTTTCTCTTTGTGACTTACTTCACTCTGTATGACAGTCTCTAGTTCCATCAACTTCTCTACAAATGACCCAGTTTCATTCCTTTTTATGGCTGAGTAATATTCCATTTTATATATGTACCACATCTTTATCCATTCGTCTGTCTGTGGGCATTTAGGTTGCTTCCATTACCTGGCTATTGTAAATAGTGCTGCAATGAACATTGAGGTGAATGTGTCTCTGTGATTTATGGTTTTCTCTGGGTATATGCCCAGAAGTGGGATTGCTGGATCCTATGGTAATTCTCTTTTTAGTTTTTTAAAGGAACCTCCATACTGTTCTCCATAGTGACTGTATCAATTTACATTCCCACCAATAGCGGAAGAGGGTTCCTTTTGTCCACACCCTCCCCAGAATTTGTTGTTTGTAGATTATCTGATGATGCCGATTCTAACAGGTGTGAGGTCTTACCTCATTGTAGTTTTGATTTGCATTTCTCTAATAATTAGTGATGTTGAGCAGCTTTTCATGTGCGTCTTGGCCATCTCTGTGTCTTCTTTGAAGAAACGTCTATTTAGATCTTCTGCCCATTTTTGTATTGGGTTGTTTGTTTTATTAATATTAAGCTGCATGAGCTGTATATATATATTGGAGATTAATCCTTTGTCCATTGATTCGTTTGTGAACGTTTTCGCCCCTTCTGAGGGTTACCTTTTTCCATTCCCGTTTTTTTAACAAAGAAAGAAAGAAAGCAAAAGAATCAGAACACTAATGTGCGTGAAATATGCCTCTTGAAACTGTCGTTTTGAAATATGGACGTCTTTTGAATTTTTTGGTCGATATATGACCCCAGGATTTGTTTTCAGGGCAGGTGTCATTTACAGGCCTGTAATGATTTGGAATACCCACTGACCATTAGCGCTGGGATTAAAGCTGCTGTTGTGTGAAACGGCCACAAGGTGGCAACAGTTCTCCCTTACCAAATCTGGTTACTAGGGCAGCAGAGCCTCAATGGAAGTCGCGTTCTAGATTGGAATGTAGAACGGAATGTGCCAGGAGAAAGCCCCTCAAGTTTGTCTCACTACTTCTTGTTCGTGTTTTTAATTTAATTTTTTATTTTTTATTACAGCAAGTTTGAGTACAACGTTTAGCTTGTTGTAGGTGTGCAAGAGGTGGTTCTTTTACACATATACATATGTCTGTTCTTCCTGGGATCCTTTTCCCATGTACGTTATGACAGAATGTTGAGTAGTCTTCTCTTGGTACTCCGTAGGTCTTTGGTGATTATATATGTCTACTGTGTTTGTATATGTCTGTTAACCCCAATATCGTAATGAATTCAATCCTCACACCTTTCCTTTGGTGAACCATAAGTTTGTTTAATGAATCTGTGATTGCCCTTCTCTGTGGAAATATCTGCCCTGGTATCAATTTATAGGTAACACCTATAAGTGATATGATATGATATGTGTCTTTCACTTTCTGACTTACTCCAAGTCACGTGATTACCTCTAGACTCATCTACGGTGCTGCAAATGGCATTGTGTGCTTTTTTTCCTTGGCGAATATTCTGTCTTAGCGAGGTCCATTTTCTGCAATGTGATTCCCTGAGGGCTGAGGATTAGCTGACCTGGGCAGCCTGACCCTGCCGGCAAGCCCTCCCCAGGTGTGCCTGGGTTGAGGTCAATATAAACAGCACTCCAGGCAGCAATAGCCCCTGCAGCTGTGCCTGACTCCATATTCTCTGCCCCGTCAGCAGTCTCGGGGCTGTGCTGGTGGGAGGGTGTGAGGGTCCACGGCTTTGTGGGTGGCCCGGTGTGAGTGGGGCTCTGCTGGACTTTCTGCAGGAGTTGCCAGGCTGCCACCTGTAAAGAAGAGGATGTGTCACCCATAACTTCCACTGGAATATCTCTCCGGGCTGAGGTGAGGAAGGAAAAAAAGGAGTGGGGGCCGGGACAGGAGGGGTATCTCAGGCAGGGCAATGGAAAGCTTCCAGAAGAGCGCCCGTGGCCAGGACCATCCTGGCTGACCTGCAGGCACCAAGGTGGAGTGCGTGCTGTCGCTGGTGTGGCTCCACGGCCCTTCCTCTAGGCTTTCAAGCCCTTGTACATATTCAGGTGTTTCACCTGGGAAGTGTGGGAACAGTTCAGCAGCAGCTGGCCTGGGGCTCAGCTCACGTTTACTCACAGAGGCCTCGGCACGGTCCCCCAGCTTTGCAATAAGGACGCTCCTTGCGTGGGCGGGCGGGGCTGCTGGCTCTATGGGAGATGATTCCCCACCTCTGACCAATTTTAGAATTGTTTACCACTGGAGCAAGTGCCTTGGTAGTGTTTTCCTCTGTATAACTGTTAGGTTCAATTTTTTTTTTCTTTTTTGGTTCAAGTTAGATTTTATTCCTCTTTTATGTATTTATGGATATAAGCATGGAAATAATTCATTCTTATAAATACATCAGTGTGAATGGAAGAACTTTTTTTCTGTATTATTTTTACATTTTAATATTAAAAATTTTGAAGTTTAATTTTATTTATTTTTTTATACACTAGGTTATTATTAGTTATCTATTTTATGCATAGACATGTATACAGGTCAATCCCAGTCTCCCAACTCATCCCACCACCACCACCCCATGGCTTCCCCCACTTTGTGTCCATACGTTTGTTCTCTACCTCTGTGTCTCTATTTCTGCCCTGCAAACCAGTTCATCTGTAGCATTTTTCTAGGTTCCACATATAGGCATTAATATACAATATTTGTTTTTCTCTTTCTAACTTACTTCACTCTGTATGACAGTCTCTAGATCCATCAACTTCTCTACAAATGACCCAGTTTCATTCATTTTTATGGCTGAGTAATATTCCATTTTATATATGTACCACATCTTTATCCATTCATCTGTCTGTGGGCATTTAGGTTGCTTCCATTACCTGGCTATTGTAAATAGTGCTGCAATGAACATTGTGGTGAATGTGTCTCTGTGATTTATGCTTTTCTCTGGGTATATGCCCAGAAGTGGGATTGCTGGATCCTATGGTAATTCTCTTTTTAGTTTTTTAAAGGAACCTCCATACTGTTCTCCATAGTGAGTGTATCAATTTACATTCCCACCAATAGCGGAAGAGGGTTCCTTTTGTCCACACCCTCCCCAGAATTTGTTGTTTGTGGATTATCTGATGATGCCGATTCTAACAGGTGTGAGGTCTTACCTCATTGTAGTTTTGATTTGCATTTCTCTAATAATTAGTGATGTTGAGCAGCTTTTCATGTGCGTCTTGGCCATCTCTGTGTCTTCTTTGAAGAAACGTCTATTTAGATCTTCTGCCGATTTTTGTATTGGGTTGTTTATTTTATTAATATTAAGCTGCATGAGCTGTTTATATATATTGGAGATTAAACCTTTGTCCATTGATTCGTTTGTGAAAGTTTTCCCCCATTCTGAGGGTTGCCCTTTTCCATTCCCATTTTTTTAACAAAGAAAGAAATAAATCAAAAGAAGCAGAACACTAATGTGCGTGAAATATGCCTCTTGAAACTGTCGTTTTGAAATATGGACGTCTTTTGAATTTTTTGGTCGATATATGACCCCAGGATTTGTTTTCAGGGCAGGTGTCATTTACAGGCCTGTAATGATTTGGAATATCCACTGACCATTAGCGCTGGGATTAAAGCTGCTGTTGTGTGAAACGGCCACAAGGTGGCAGCAGTTCTCCCTTACCAAATCTGGTTACTAGGGCAGCAGAGCCTCAATGGAAGTCGCGTTCTAGATTGGAATGTAGATCGGAATGTACAAGGAGAAAGCCCCTCATGTTTTTCTCACTAATTCTTGTTCGTGTTTTTAATTTAATTATTTATTTTTTATTACAGCAAGCTTGAGTACAACGTTTAGCTTGTTGTAGGTGTGCAAGAGGTGGTTCTTTTACACATATACATATGTCTGTTCTTCCTGGGATCCTTTTCCCATGTTCGTTATGACAGAATGTTGAGTAGTCTTCTCTTGGTACTCCGTAGGTCTTTGGTGATTATATACGTCTACTGTGTTTGTATATGTCTGTTAACCCCAATATCATAATGAATTAAATCCTCACACCTTTCCTTTGGTGAACCATAAGTTTGTTTAATGAATCTGTGATTGCCCTTCTCCGTGGAAATATCTGCCCTGGTATCAATTTATAGGTCACACCTATAAGTGATATGATATGATATGTGTCTTTTACTTTCTGACTTACTCCAAGTCACGTGATTACCTCTAGACTCATCTACGGTGCTGCAAATGGCATTGTGTGCTTTTTTTCCTTGGCGAATACTCTGTCTTAGCGAGGTCCATTTTCTGCAATGTGATTCCCTGAGGGCTGAGGATTAGCTGACCTGGGCAGCCTGACCCTGCCGGCAAGCCCTCCCCAGGTGTGCCTGGGTTGAGGTCAATATAAACAGCACTCCAGGCAGCAATAGCCCCTGCAGCTGTGCCTGACTCCATATTCTCTGCCCCGTCAGCAGTCTCGGGGCTGTGCTGGTGGGAGGGTGTGAGGGTCCACGGCTTTGTGGGTGGCCCGGTGTGAGTGGGGCTCTGCTGGACTTTCTGCAGGAGTTGCCAGGCTGCCACCTGTAAAGAAGAGGATGTGTCACCCATAACTTCCACTGGAATATCTCTCCGGGCTGAGGTGAGGAAGGAAAAAAAGGAGTGGGGGCCGGGACAGGAGGGGTATCTCAGGCAGGGCAATGGAAAGCTTCCAGAAGAGCGCCCGTGGCCAGGACCATCCTGGCTGACCTGCAGGCACCAAGGTGGAGTGCGTGCTGTCGCTGGTGTGGCTCCACGGCTCTTTCTCTAGGCTTTCAAGCCCTTGTACATATTCAGGTGTTTCACCTGGGAAGGGTGGGAACAGTTCAGCAGCAGCTGGCCTGGGGCTCAGCTCACGTTTACTCACAGAGGCCTCGGCACTGTCCCCCAGCTTTGCAATAAGGACGCTCCTTGCGTGGGCGGGCGGGGCTGCTGGCTCTATGGGAGATGATTCCCCACCTCTGACCACTTTCAGAATTGTTTACCACTGGAGCAAGTGCCTTGGTAGTGTTTTCCTCTGTATAACTGTTAGGTTCAGTTTTTTTTTTTCTTTTTTGGTTCAAGTTAGATTTTATTCCTCTTTTATGTATTTTTAGATATAAGCATGGAAATAATTCATTCTTATAAATACATCCGTGTGAATGGAAGAACTTTTTTTCTGTTTTATTTTTACATTTTATTTTTAAAAATTTTGAAATTTAATTTTATTTATTTTTTATACACTAGGTTATTATTAGTTATCTAATTTATGCATAGACATGTATACAGGTCAATCCCAATCTCCCAACTCATCCCACCACCACCACCCCATGGCTTCCCCCACTTTGTGTCCATACGTTTGTTCTCTACCTCTGTGTCTCTATTTCTGCCCTGCAAACCAGTTCATCTCTACCATTTTTCTAGGTTCCACATATAGGCATTAATATACAATATTTGTTTTTCTCTTTCTGACTTACTTCACTCTGTATGACAGTCTCTAGATCCATCAACTTCTCTACAAATGACCCAGTTTCATTCCTTTTTATGGCTGAGTAATATTCCATTTTATATATGTACCACATCTTTATCCATTCGTCTGTCTGTGGGCATTTAGGTTGCTTCCATTACCTGGCTATTGTAAATAGTGCTGCAATGAACATTGTGGTGAATGTGTCTCTGTGATTTATGGTTTTCTCTGGTTATATGCCCAGAAGTGGGATTGCTGGATCCTATGGTAATTCTCTTTTTAGTTTTTTAAAGGAACGTCCATACTGTTCTCCATAGTGACTGTATCAATTTACATTCCCACCAATAGCGGAAGAGGGTTCCTTTTGTCCACACCCTCCCCAGAATTTGTTGTTTGTGGATTATCTGATGATGCCGATTCTAACAGGTGTGAGGTCTTACCTCATTGTAGTTTTGATTTGCATTTCTCTAATAATTAGTGATGATGAGCAGCTTTTCATGTGCGTCTTGGCCATCTCTGTGTCTTCTTTGAAGAAACGTCTATTTAGATCTTCTGCCCATTTTTGTATTTGGTTGTTTGTTTTATTAATATTAAGCTGCATGAGCTGTTTATATATATTGGAGATTAAACCTTTGTCCATTGATTCATTTGTGAAAGTTTTCGCCCATTCTGAGGGTTGCCTTTTTCCATTCCCGTTTTTTTAACAAAGAAAGAAAGAAATCAAAAGAAGCAGAACACTAATGTGCGTGAAATATGCCTGTTGAAACTGTCGTTTTGAAATATGGACGTCTTTTGAATTTTTTGGTCGATATATGACCCCAGGATTTGTTTTCAGGGCAGGTGTCATTTACAGGCCTGTAATGATTTGGAATATCCACTGACCATTATCGCTGGGATTAAAGCTGCTGTTGTGTGAAACGGCCACAAGGTGGCAGCAGTTCTCCCTTACCAAATCTGGTTACTAGGGCAGCCGAGCCTCAATGGAAGTCACGTTCTAGATTGGAATGTAGAACGGAATGTACCAGGAGAAAGCCCCTCAAGTTTTTCTCACTAATTCTTGTTCGAATTTTAAATTTAATTTTTTATTTTTTATTATAGCAAGTTTGAGTACAACGTTTAGCTTGTTGTAGGTGTGCAAGAGGTGGTTCTTTTACACATATACATATGTCTGTTCTTCCTGGGATTCTTTTCCCATGTTCGTTATGACAGAATGTTGAGTAGTCTTCTCTTGGTACTCCGTAGGACTTTGGTGATTATATACGTCTACTGTGTTTGTATATGTCTGTTAACCCCAATATCATAATGAATTCAATCCTCACACCTTTCCTTGGGTGAACCATAAGTTTGTTTAATGAATCTTTGATTGCCCTTCTCCGTGGAAATATCTGCCCTGGTATCAATTTATAGGTAACACCTATAAGTGATATGATATGATATGTGTCTTTCACTTTCTGACTTACTCCAAGTCACGTGATTACCTCTAGACTCATCTACGGTGCTGCAAATGGCATTGTGTGCTTTTTTTCCTTGGCTAATATTCTGTCTTAGCGAGGTCCATTTTCTGCAATGTGATTCCCTGAGGGCTGGGGATTAGCTGACCTGGGCAGCCTGACCCTGCCGGCAAGCCCTCCACAGGTGTGCCTGGGTTGAGGTCAATATAAACAGCACTCCAGGCAGCAATAGCCCCTGCAGCTGTGCCTGACTCCATATTCTCTGCCCCGTCAGCAGTCTCGGGGCTGTGCTGGTGGGAGGGTGTGAGGGTCCACGGCTTTGTGGGTGGCCCGGTGTGAGTGGGGCTCTGCTGGACTTTCTGCAGGAGTTGCCAGGCTGCCACCTGTAAAGAAGAGGATGTGTCACCCATAACTTCCACTGGAGTATCTCTCCGGGCTGAGGTGAGGAAGCAAAAAAAGGAGTGGGGGCCGGGACAGGAGGGGTATCTCAGGCAGGGCAATGGAAAGCTTCCAGAAGAGCGCCCGTGGCCAGGACCATCCTGGCTGACCTGCAGGCACCAAGTTGGCCTGCGTGCTGTCGCTGGTGTGGCTCCACGGCCCTTCCTCTAGGCTTTCAAGCCCTTGTACATATTCAGGTGTTTCACCTGGGAAGGGTGGGAACAGTTCAGCAGCAGCTGGCCTGGGGCTCAGCTCACGTTTACTCACAGAGGCCTTGGCACTGTCCCCCAGCTTTGCAATAAGGACGCTCCTTGCGTGGGCGGGCGGGGCTGCTGGCTCTATGGGAGATGATTCCCCACCTCTGACCACTTTCAGAATTGTTTACCACTGGAGCAAGTGCCTTGGTAGTGTTTTCCTCTGTATAACTGTTAGGTTCAGTTTTTTTTTTTCTTTTTTGGTTCAAGTTAGATTTTATTCCTCTTTTATGTATTTATAGATATAAGCATGGAAATAATTCATTCTTATAAATACATCAGTGTGAATGGAAGAACTTTTTTTATGTATTATTTTTACATTTTATTTTTAAAAATTTTGAAATTTAATTTTATTTGTTTTTTTATACACTAGGTTATTATTAGTTATCTATTTTATGCATATACATGTATACAGGTCAATCCCAATCTCCCAACACATCCCACCACCACCACCCCATGGCTTCCCCCACTTTGTGTCCATACGTTTGTTCTCTACCTCTGTGTCTCTATTTCTGCCCTGCAAACCAGTTCATCTGTAGCATTTTTCTAGGTTCCACAGATAGGCATTAATATACAATATTTGTTTTTCTCTTTCTGACTTACTTCACTCTGTATGACAGTCTCTAGATCCATCAACTTCTCTACAAATGACTCAGTTTCATTCCTTTTTATGTCTGAGTAATATTCCATTTTATATATGTACCACATCTTTTTCCATTCGTCTGTCTGTGGGCATTTAGGTTGCTCCCATTACCTGGCTATTGTAAATAGTGCTGCAATGAACATTGTGGTGAATGTGTCTCTGTGATTTATGGTTTTCTCTGGGTATATGCCCAGAAGTGGGATTGCTGGATCCTATGGTAATTCTCTTTTTAGTTTTTTAAAGGAACCTCCATACTGTTCTCCATAGTGACTGTATCAATTTACATTCCCACCAATAGCGGAAGAGGGTTCCTTTTGTCCACACCCTCCCCAGAATTTGTTGTTTGTGGATTATTTGATGATGCCGATTCTAACAGGTGTGAGGTCTTACCTCATTGTAGTTTTGATTTGCATTTCTCTAATAATTAGTGATGTTGAGCAGCTTTTCATGTGCGTCTTGGCCATCTCTGTGTCTTCTTTGAAGAAACGTCTCTTTAGATCTTCTGCCCATTTTTGTATTTGGTTGTTTGTTTTATTAATATTAAGCTGCATGAGCTGTTTATATATATTGGAGATTAAACCTTTGTCCATTGATTCGTTTGTGAAAGTTTTCGCCCCTTCTGAGGGTTACCTTTTTCCATTCCCATTTTTTTAACAAAGAAAGAAAGAAATCAAAAGAATCAGAACACTAATGTGCGTGAAATATGCCTCTTGAAACTGTCGTTTTGAAATATGGACGTCTTTTGAATTTTTTGGTCGATATATGACCCCAGGATTTGTTTTCAGGGCAGGTGTCATTTACAGGCCTGTAATGATTTGGAATATCCACTGACCATTAGCGCTGGGATTAAAGCTGCTGTTGTGTGAAACGGCCACAAGGTGGCAGCAGTTCTCCCTTACAAAATCTGGTTACTAGGGCAGCAGAGCCTCAATGGAAGTCACGTTCTAGATTGGAATGTAGAACGGAATGTACCAGGAGAAAGCCCCTCAAGTTTTTCTCACTAATTCTTGTTCGTGTTTTTAATTTAATTTTTTATTTTTTATTACAGCAAGTTTGACTACAACGTTTAGCTTGTTGTAGGTGTGCAAGAGGTGGTTCTTTTACACATATACATATGTCTGTTCTTCCTGGGATCCTTTTCCCATGTTCGTTATGACAGAATGTTGAGTAGTCTTCTCTTGGTACTCCGTAGGTCTTTGGTGATTATATACGTCTACTGTGTTTGTATATGTCTGTTAACCCCAATATCATAATGAATTCAATCCTCACACCTTTCCTTGGGTGAACCATAAGTTTGTTTAATGAATCTTTGATTGCCCTTCTCAGTGGAAATATCTGCCCTGGTATCAATTTATAAGTAACACCTATAAGTGATATGATATGATATGTGTCTTTCACTTTCTGACTTACTCCAAGTCACGTGATTACCTCTAGACTCATCTACGGTGCTGCAAATGGCATTGGGTGCTTCTTTTCCTTGGCGAATATTCTGTCTTAGCGAGGTCCATTTTCTGCAATGTGATTCCCTGAGGGCTGAGGATTAGCTGACCTGGGCAGCCTGACCCTGCCGGCAAGCCCTCCCCAGGTGTGCCTGGGTTGAGGTCAATATAAACAGCACTCCAGGCAGCAATAGCCCCTGCAGCTGTGCCTGACTCCATATTCTCTGCCCCGTCAGCAGTCTCGGGGCTGTGCTGGTGGGAGGGTGTGAGGGTCCACGGCTTTGTGGGTGGCCCGGTGTGAGTGGGGCTCTGCTGGACTTTCTGCAGGAGTTGCCAGGCTGCCACCTGTAACGAAGAGGATGTGTCACCCATAACTTCAACTGGAATATCTCTCCGGGCTGAGGTGAGGAAGGAAAAAATGGAGTGGGGGCCGGGACAGGAGGGGTATCTCACGCAGGGCAATGGAAAGCTTCCAGAAGAGCGCCCGTGGCCAGGACCATCCTGGCTGACCTGCAGGCACCAAGGTGGCCTGCGTGCTGTCGCTGGTGTGGCCCCACGGCCTTTCCTCTAGGCTTTCAAGCCCTTGTACATATTCAGGTGTTTCACCTGGGAAGGGTGGGAACAGTTCAGCAGCAGCTGGCCTGGGGCCCAGCTCACGTTTACTCACAGAGGCCTCGGCAGGGTCCCCCAGCTTTGAAATAAGGACGCTCCTTGCGTGGGGGGGCGGGGCTGCTGGCTCTTGGGGAGATGATTCCCCACCTCTGACCAATTTCAGAATTGTTTACCACTGGAGCAAGTGCCTTGGTAGTGTTTTCCTCTGTATAACTGTTAGGTTCAGGTTTTTTTACTTTTTTGGTTCAAGTTAGATTTTATTCCTCTTTTATGTATTTATGGATATAAGCATGGAAATAATTCATTCTTATAAATACATCAGTGTGAATGGAAGAACATTTTTTCTGTTTTATTTTTACATTTTATTTTTAAAAATTTTGAAATTTAATTTTTATTTTTTTATACAGTAGGTTATTATTACTTATCTATTTTATGCATAGACATGTATACAGGTCAATCCCAATCTCCCAACTCATCCCACCACCACCACCCCATGGCTTCCCCCGCTTTGTGTCCATACGTTTGTTCTCTACCTCTGTGTCTCTATTTCTGCCCTGCAAACCAGTTCATCTGTAGCATTTTTCTAGGTTCCTCATATAGGCATTAATATACAATATTTGTTTTTCTCTTTCTGACTTACTTCACTCTGTATGACAGTCTCTAGATCCATCAACTTCTCTACAAATGACCCAGTTTCATTCCTTTTTATGGCTGAGTAATATTCCATTTTATTTATGTACCACATCTTTATCCATTCGTCTGTCTGTGGGCATTTAGGTTGCTTCCATTACCTGGCTATTGTAAATAGTGCTGCAATGAACATTGTGGTGAATGTGTCTCTGTGATTTATGGTTTTCTCTGGGTATATGCCCAGAAGTGGGATTGCTGGATCCTATGGTAATTCTCTTTTTAGTTTTTTAAAGGAACCTCCATACTGTTCTCCGTAGTGACTGTATCAATTTACTTTCCCACCAATAGCGGAATAGGGTTCCTTTTGTCCACACCCTCCCCAGAATTTGTTGTTTGTAGATTATCTGATGATGCCGATTCTAACAGGTGTGAGGTCTTACCTCACTGTAGTTTTGATTTGCATTTCTCTAATAATTAGTGATGTTGAGCAGCTTTTCATGTGCGTCTTGGCCATCCCTGTGTCTTCTTTGAAGAAACGTCTATTTAGATCTTCAGCCCATGTTTGTATTGGGTTGTTTTTTGTATTAATATTAAGCTGCATGAGCTGTTTATATATATTGGAGATTAAACCTTTGTCCATTGATTCGTTTGTGAAAGTTTTCGCCCATTCTGAGGGTTGCCCTTTTCCATTCCCGTTTTTTTAACAAAGTAAGAAATAAATCAAAAGAAGCAGAACACTGATGTGCGTGAAATATGCCTCTTGAAACTGTCGTTTTGAAATATGGACGTCTGTTGAATTTTTTGGTCGATATATGACCCCAGGATTTGTTTTCAGGGCAGGTGTCATTTACAGGCCTGTAATGATTTGGAATATCCACTGACCATTAGCGCTGGGATTAAAGCTGCTGTTGTGTGAAACGGCCACAAGGTGGCAGCAGTTCTCCCTTACCAAATCTGGTTACTAGGGCAGCAGAGCCTCAATGGAAGTCGCGTTCTAGATTGGAATGTAGAACGGAATGTACCAGGAGAAAGCCCCTCAAGTTTTTCTCACTAATTCTTGTTCGTGATTTTAATTTATTTTTTTTATTTTTTATTACAGCAAGTTTGAGTACAACGTTTAGCTTGTTGTAGGTGTGCAAGAGGTGGTTCTTTTACACATATACATATGTCTGTTCTTCCTGGGATCCTTTTCCCATGTTCGTTATGACAGAATGTTGAGTAGTCTTCTATTGGTACTCCGTAGGTCTTTGGTGATTATATACGTCTACTGTGTTTGTATATGTCTGTTAACCCCAATATCATAATGAATTCAATCCTCACACCTTTCCTTGGGTGAACCATAAGTTTGTTTAATGAAACTTTGATTGCCCTTCTCCGTGGAAATATCTGCCCTGGTATCAATTTATAGGTAACACCTATAAGTGATATGATATGATATGTGTCTTTCACTTTCTGACTTACACCAAGTCACGTGATTACCTCTAGACTCATCTACGGTGCTGCAAATGGCATTGTGTGCTTTTTTTCCTTGGCTAATATTCTGTCTTAGCGAGGTCCATTTTCTGCAATGTGATTCCCTGAGGGCTGAGGATTAGCTGACCTGGGCAGCCTGACCCTGCCGGAAAGGCCTCCCCAGGTGTGCCTGTGTTGAGGTCAATATAAACAGCACTCCAGGCAGCAATAGCCCCTGCAGCTGTGCCTGACTCCATATTCTCTGCCCCGTCAGCAGTCTCGGGGCTGTGCTGGTGGTAGGGTGTGTGGGTCCACAGCTTTGTGGGTGGCCCGGTGTGAGTGGGGCTCTGCTGGACTTTCTGCAGGAGTTGCCAGGCTGCCACCTGTAAAGAAGAGGATGTGTCACCAATAACTTCCACTGGAGTATCTCTCCGGGCTGAGGTGAGTAAGGAAAAAAAGGAGTGGGGGCCGGGACAGGAGGGGTATCTCAGGCAGGGCAATGGAAAGCTTCCAGAAGAGCGCCACTGGCCAGGACCATCCTGGCTGACCTGCAGGCACCAAGTTGGCCTGCGTGCTTTCGCTGGTGTGGCTCCACGGCCCTTCCTCTAGGCTTTCAAGCCCTTGTACATATTCAGGTGTTTCACCTGGGAAGGGTGGGAACAGTTCAGCAGCAGCTGGCCTGGGGCTCAGCTCACGTTTACTCACAGAGGACTCGGCACGGTCCCCCAGCTTTGCAATAAGGACGCTCTTTGCCTGGGCGGGTGGGGATGCTGGCTGTATGGGAGATGATTCCCCACCTCTGACCAATTTCAGAATTGTTTACCACTGGAGCAAGTGCCTTGGTAGTGTTTTCCTCTGTATAACTGTTAGGTTCAGTTTTTTTTTTCTGTTTTGGTACAAGTTAGATTTTATTCCTCTTTTATGTATTTATAGATATAAGCATGGAAATAATTCATTCTTATAAATACATCAGTGTGAATGGAATAACTTTTTTTCTGTTTTATTTTTACATTTTATTTTTAAAAATTTTGAAATTTAATTTTATTTATTTTTTTATACACTAGGTTATTATTAGTTATCTATTTTATGCATAGACATGTATACAGGTCAATCCCAATCTCCCAACTCATCCCACCACCACCACCCCATGGCTTCCCCCTCTTTGTGTCCATACGTTTGTTCTCTACCTCTGTGTCTCTATTTCTGCCCTGCAAACCAGTTCATCTGTAGCATTTTTCTAGGTTCCTCATATAGGCATTAATATACAATATTTGTTTTTCTCTTTCTGACTTACTTCACTCTGTATGACAGTCTCTAGATCCATCAACTTATCTACAAATGACTAAGTTTCATTCCTTTTTATGGCTGAGTAATATTCCATTTTATATATGTACCACATCTTTATCCATTCGTCTGTCTGTGGGCATTTAGGTTGCTTCCATTACCTGGCTATTGTAAATAGTGCTGCAATGAACATTGTGGTGAATGTGTCTCTGTGATTTATGGTTTTCTCTGGGTATATGCCCAGAAGTGGGATTGCTGGATCCTATGGTAATTCTCTTTTTAGTTTTTTAAAGGAACCTCCATACTGTTCTCCATAGTGACTGTATCAATTTACATTCCCACCAATAGCGGAAGAGGGTTCCTTTTGTCCATACCCTCCCCAGAATTTGTTGTTTGTAGATTATCTGATGATGCCGATTCTAACAGGTGTGAGGTCTTACCTCATTGTAGTTTTGATTTGCATTTCTCTAATAATTAGTGATGTTGAGCAGCTTTTCATGTGCGTCTTGGCCATCTCTGTGTCTTCTTTGAAGAAACGTCTATTTAGATCTTCTTCCCGTTTTTGTATTGGGTTGTTTGTTGTATTAATATTAAGCTGCATGAGCTGTATATATATATTGGAGATTAAACCTTTGTCCATTGATTCGTTTGTGAACGTTTCGCCCCTTCTGAGGGTTACCTTTTTCAATTCCCGTTTTTTTAACAAAGAAAGAAAGCAAGCAAAAGAATCAGAACACTAATGTGCGTGAAATATGCCTCTTGAAACTGTCCTTTTGAAATATGGACGTCTTTTGAATTTTTTGGTCGATATATGACCCAAGGATTTGTTTTCAGGGCAGGTGTCATTTACAGGCCTGTAATGATTTGGAATATCCACTGACCATTAGCGCTGGGATTAAAGCTGCTGTTGTGTGAAACGGCCACAAGGTGGCAGCAGTTCTCCCTTACCAAATCTGGTTACTAGGGCAGCAGAGCCTCAATGGAAGTCGCGTTCTAGATTGGAATGTAGAACGGAATGTGCCAGGAGAAAGCCCCTCAAGTTTGTCTCACTACTTCTTGTTCGTGTTTTTAATTTAATTTTTTATTTTTTATTCCAGCAAGTTTGAGTACAACGTTTAGCTTGTTGTAGGTGTGCAAGAGGTGGTTCTTTTACACATATACATATGTCTGTTCTTCCTGGGATCCTTTTCCCATGTACGTTATGACAGAATGTTGAGTAGTCTTCTCTTGGTACTCCGTAGGTCTTTGGTGATTATATACGTCTACTGTGTTTGTATATGTCTGTTAACCCCAATATCGTAATGAATTCAATCCTCACACCTTTCCTTTGGTGAACCATAAGTTTGTTTAATGAATCTGTGATTGCCCTTCTCCGTGGAAATATCTGCCCTGGTATCAATTTATAGGTAACACCTATAAGTGATATGATATGATATGTGTCTTTCACTTTCTGACTTACTCCAAGTCACGTGATTACCTCGAGACTCATCTACGGTGCTGCAAATGGCATTGTGTCCTTTTTCTCCTTGGCGAATATTCTGTCTTAGCGAGGTCCATTTTCTGCAATGTGATTCCCCGAGGGCTGAGGATTAGCTGACCTGGGCAGCCTGACCCTGCCGGCAAGCCCTCCCCAGGTGTGCCTGGGTTGAGGTCAATATAAACAGCACTCCAGGCAGCAATAGCCCCTGCAGCTGTGCCTGACTCCATATTCTCTGCCCCGTCAGCAGTCTCGGGGCTGTGCTGGTGGGAGGGTGTGAGGGTCCACGGCTTTGTGGGTGGCCCGGTGTGAGTGGGGCTCTGCTGGACTTTCGGCAGGAGTTGCCAGGCTGCCACCTGTAAAGAAGAGGATGTGTCACCCATAACTTCCACTGGAATATCTCTCCGGGCTGAGGTGAGGAAGGAAAAAAAGGAGTGGGGGCCGGGACAGGAGGGGTATCTCAGGCAGGGCAATAGAAAGCTTCCAGAAGAGCGCCCGTGGCCAGTACCATCCTGGCTGACCTGCAGGCACCAAGTTGGCCTGCGTGCTGTCGCTGGTGTGGCTCCACGGCCCTTCCTCTAGGCTTTCAAGCCCTTGTACATATTCAGGTGTTTCACCTGGGAAGGGTGGGAACAGTACAGCAGCAGCTGGCCTGGAGCTCAGCTCACGTTTACTCACAGAGGCCTCGGCACGGTCTCCCAGCTTTGCAATGAGGATGCTCCTTGCGTGGGCGGGCGGGGCTGCTGGCTGTATGGGAGATGATTCCCCACATCTCACCAATTTCAGAATTGTTTACCACTGGAGCAAGTGCCTTGGTAGTGTTTTCCTCTGTATAACTGTTAGGTTCAGTTTTTTTTTTTTCTTTTTTGGTTCAAGTTAGATTTTATTCCTAATTTATGTATTTATAGATATAAGCATGGAAATAATTAATTCGTATAAATACATCAGTGTGAATGGAAGAACTTTTTTCTGTTTTATTTTTACATTTTATTTTTAAAAATTTTGAAATTTAATTTTAGTTATTTTTTATACAGTAGGTTATTATTAGTTATCTATTTTATGCATAGACATGTATACAGGTCAATCCTAATCTCCAACTCATCCCACCACCACCACCCCATGGCTTCCCCCACTTTGTGTCCATACGTTTGTTCTCTACCTCTGTGTCTCTATTTCTGCCCTGCAAACCAGTTCATCTCTACAATTTTTCTAGGTTCCACATATAGGCATTAATATACAATATTTGTTTTTCTCTTTCTGGGTTACTTCACTCTGTATGACAGTCTCTAGATCCATCAACTTCTCTACAAATGACTCAGTTTCATTCCTTTTTATGGCTGAGTAATATTCCATTTTATATATGTACCACATCTTTATCCATTCGTCTGTCTGTGGGCATTTAGGTTGCTTCCATTACCTGGCTATTGTAAATAGTGCTGCAATGAACATTGTGTTGAATGTGTCTTTGTGATTTATGGTTTTCTCAGGGTATATGCCCAGAAGTGGGATTGCTGATTCCTATGGTAATTCTCTTTTTAGTTTTTTTTTTTTTTTTTTTTGCGGTATGCGGGCCTCTCACTGTTGTGGCCTCTCCCGCTGCGGAGCACAGGCTCCGGACGCGCAGGCTCAGCGGCCATGGCTCATGGGCCCAGCCGCTCCGCGGCTTATGGGATCCTCCCGGACCGGGGCACGAACCCGTATCCCCTGCATCGGCAGGCGGACTCTCAACCACTGCGCCACCAGGGAGGCCCTCTTTTTAGTTTTTTAAAGGAACCTCCATACTGTTCTCCATAGTGACTGTATCAATTTACATTCCCACCAATAGCGGAAGAGGGTTCCTTTTGTCCACACCGTCCCCAGAATTTGTTGATTGTAGATTATCTGATGATGCCGATTCTAACAGGTGTGAGGTCTTACCTCATTGTAGTTTTGATTTGCATTTCTCTAATAATTAGTGATGTTGAGCAGCTTTTCATGTGCGTCTTGGCCATCTCTGTGTCTTCTTTGAAGAAACGTCTCTTTAGATCTTCTGCCCATTTTTGTATTGGGTTGTTTGTTTTATTAATATTAAGCTGCATGAGCTGTTTATATATATTGGAGATTAAACCTTTGTCCATTGATTCGTTTGTGAACGTTTTCGCCCATTCTGAGGGTTGCCTTTCTCCATTCCCGTTTTTTTAACAAAGAAAGAAAGAAAGCAAAAGAAGCAGAACACTAATGTGCGTGAAATATGCCTCTTGAAACTGTCGTTTTGAAATATGGACGTCTTTTGAATTTTTTGGTTGATATATGACCCCAGGATTTGTTTTCAGGGCAGGTGTCATTTACAGGCCTGTAATGATTTGGAATATCCACTGACCATTAGCGCTGGCATTAAACCTGCAGTTGTGTGAAACGGCCACAAGGTGGCAGCAGTTCTCCCTTACCAAATCTGGTTACTAGGGCAGCAGAGCCTCAATGGAAGTCGTGTTCTAGATTGGAATGTAGAACGGAATGTGCCAGGAGAAAGGCCCTCAAGTTTGTCTCACTACTTCTTGTTCGTGTTTTTAATTTAATTTTTTATTTTTTATTACAGCAAGTTTGAGTACAACGTTTAGCTTGTTGTAGGTGTGCAAGAGGTGGTTCTTTTACACATATACATATGTCTGTTCTTCCTGGGATCCTTTTCCCATGTCCGTTATGACAGAATGTTGAGTAGTCTTCTCTTGGTACTCCGTAGGTCTTTGGTGATTATATACGTCTACTGTGTTTGTATATGTCTGTTAACCCCAATTTCGTAACGAATTCAATCCTCACACCTTTCCTTTGGTGAACCATAAGTTTGTTTAATGAATCTGTGATTGCCCTTCTCCATGGAAATATCTGCCCTGGTATCAATTTATAGGTAACACCTATAAGTGATATGATATGATATGTGTCTTTCACTTTCTGACTTACTCCAAGTCACGTGATTACCTCGAGACTCATCTACGGTGCTGCAAATGGCATTGTGTCCTTTTTTTCCTTGGCGAATATTCTGTCTTAGCGAGGTCCATATTCTGCAATGTGATTCCCTGAGGGCTGAGGATTAGCTGAACTGGGCAGCCTGACCCTGCCGGCAAGCCCTCCCCAGGTGTGCCTGTGTTGAGGTCAATATAAACAGCACTCCAGGCAGCAATAGCCCCTGCAGCTGTGCCTGACTCCATATTCTCTGCCCCGTCAGCAGTCTCGGGGCTGTGCTGGTGGGAGGGTGTGAGGGTCCACGGCTTTGTGGGTGGCCCGGTTTGAGTGGGGCTCTGCTGGACTTTCGGCAGGAGTTGCCAGGCTGCCACCTGTAAAGAAGAGCATGTGTCACCCATAACTTCCACTGGAATATCTCTCCGGGCTGAGGTGAGGAAGCAAAAAAAGAGTGGGGGCCGGGACAGGAGGGGTATCTCAGGCAGGGCAATAGAAAGCTTCCAGAAGAGCGCCCGTGGCCAGTACCATCCTGGCTGACCTGCAGGCACGAAGTTGGCCTGCGTGCTGTCGCTGGTGTGGCTCCACGGCCCTTCCTCTAGGCTTTCAAGCCCTTGTACATATTCAGGTGTTTCACCTGGGAAGGGTGGGAACAGTTCAGCAGCAGCTGGCCTGGGGCTTAGCTCACGTTTACTCACAGAGGCCTCGGCACGGTCTCCCAGCTTTGCAATGAGGATGCTCCTTGCGTGGGCGGGCGGGGCTGCTGGCTGTATGGGAGATGATTCCCCACCTCTGACCAATTTCAGAATTGTTTACCACTGGAGCAAGTGCCTTGTTAGTGTTTTCCTCTGTATAACTGTTAGGTTCAGTTTTTTTTTTTCTTTTTTGTTTCAAGTTAGATTTTATTCCTCATTTATGTATTTATAGATATAAGCATGGAAATAATTAATTCGTATAAACACATCAGTGTGAATGGAAGAACTTTTTTCTGTTTTATTTTTACATTTTATTTTTAAAAATTTTGAAATTTAATTTTAGTTATTTTTTATACAGTAGGTTATTATTAGTTATCTATTTTATGCATAGACATGTATACAGGTCAATCCTAATCTCCAACTCATCCCACCACCACCACCCCATGGCTTCCCCCACTTTGTGTCCATACGTTTGTTCTCTACCTCTGTGTCTCTATTTCTGCCCTGCAAACCAGTTCATCTCTACAATTTTTCTAGGTTCCACATATAGGCATTAATATACAATATTTGTTTTTCTCTTTCTGGCTTACTTCACTCTGTATGACAGTCTCTACATCCATCAACTTCTCTACAAATGACCCAGTTTCATTCCTTTTTATGGCTGAGTAATATTCCATTTTATATATGTACCACATCTTTATCCATTCGTCTGTCTGTGGGCATTTATGTTGCTTCCATAACCTGGCTATTCTAAATAGTGCTGCAATGAACATTGTGGTGAATGTGTCTCTGTGATTTATGGTTTTCTCAGGGTATATGCCCAGAAGTGGGATTGCTGGATCCTATGGTAATTCTCTTTTTAGTTTTTTAAAGGAACCTCCATACTGTTCTCCATAGTGACTGTATCAATTTACATTCCCACCAATAGCAGAAGAGGGTTCCTTTTGTCCACACCCTCCCCAGAATTTTTTGTTTGTAGATTATCTGATGATGCCGATTCTAACAGGTGTGAGGTCTTACCTCATTGTAGTTTTGATTTGCATTTCTCTAATAATTAGTGATGTTGAGCAGCTTTTCTTGTGCGTCTTGGCCATCTCTGTGTCTTCTTTGAAGAAACGTCTCTTTAGATCTTCTGCCCATTTTTGTATTTGGTTGTTTGTTTTATTAATATTAAGCTGCATGAGCTGTTTATATATATTGGAGATTAAACCTTTGTCCATTGCTTCGTTTGTGAACGTTTTCGCCCATTCTGAGGGTTGCCTTTTTCCATTCCCGTTTTTTTTAACAAAGAAAGAAAGAAAGCAAAAGAAGCAGAACACTAATGTGCGTGAAATATGCCTCCTGAAACTGTCGTTTTGAAATATGGACGTCTTTTGAATTTTTTGGTCGATATATGACCCCAGGATTTGTTTTCAGGGCAGGTGTCATTTACAGGCCTGTAATGATTTGGAATATCCACTGACCATTAGCGCTGGGATTAAAGCTGCTGTTGTGTGAAACGGCCACAAGGTTGCAGCCGTTCTCCCTTACCAAATCTGGTTACTAGGGCAGCAGAGCCTCAATGGAAGTCGCGTTCTAGATTGGAATGTAGAACGGAATGTGCCAGGAGAAAGCCCCTCAAGTTTGTCTCACTACTTCTTGTTCGTGTTTTTAATTTAATTTTTTATTTTTTATTCCAGCAAGTTTGAGTACAACGTTTAGCTTGTTGTAGGTGTGCAAGAGGTGGTTCTTTTACACATATACATATGTCTGTTCTTCCTGGGATTCTTTTCCCATGTACGTTATGACAGAATGTTGAGTAGTCTTCTCTTGGTACTCCGTAGGTTTTTGGTGATTATATACGTCTACTGTGTTTGTATATGTCTGTTAACCCCAATATCGTAATGAATTCAATCCTCACACCTTTCCTTTGGTGAACCATAAGTTTGTTTAATGAGTCTGTGATTGCCCTTCTCCGTGGAAATATCTGTCCTGGTATCAATTTATAGGTAACACCTATAAGTGATATGATATGATATGTGTCTTTCACTTTCTGACTTACTCCAAGTCACGTGATTACCTCGAGACTCATCTATGGTGCTGCAAATGGCATTCTGTCCTTTTTCTCCTTGGCGAATATTCTGTCTTAGCGAGGTCCATTTTCTGCAATGTGATTCCCCGAGGGCTGAGGATTAGCTGACCTGGGCAGCCTGACCCTGCCGGCAAGCCCTCCCCTGGTGTGCCTGGGTTGAGGTCAATATAAACAGCACTCCAGGCAGCAATAGCCCCTGCAGCTGTGCCTTACTCCATATTCTCTGCCCCGTCAGCAGTCTCGGGGCTGTGCTGGTGGGAGGGTGTGAGGGTCCACGGCTTTGTGGGTGGTCCGGTGTGAGTGGGGCTCTGCTGGACTTTCGGCAGGAGTTGCCAGGCTGCCACCTGTAAAGAAGAGGATGTGTCACCCATAACTTCCACTGGAATATCTCTCCGGGCTGAGGTGAGGAAGGAAAAAAAGGACTGGGGGCCGGGACAGGAGGGGTATCTCAGGCAGGGCAATAGAAAGCTTCCAGAAGAGCGCCCTTGGCCAGTACCATCCTGGCTGACCTGCAGGCACCAAGTTGGCCTGCGTGCTGTCGCTGGTGTGGCTCCACGGCCCTTCCTCTAGGCTTTCAAGCCCTTGTACATATTCAGGTGTTTCACCTGGGAAGGGTGGGAACAGTTCAGCAGCATCTGGCCTGGGGCTCAGCTCACGTTTACTCACAGAGGCCTCGGCACGGTCTCCCAGCTTTGCAATGAGGATGCTCCTTGCGTGGGCGGGCGGGGCTGCTGGCTGTATGGGAGATGATTCCCCACCTCTGACCAATTTCAGAATTGTTTACCACTGGAGCAAGTGCCTTGGTAGTGTTTTCCTCTGTATAACTGTTAGGTTCAGTTTTTTTTTTCTTTTTTGGTTCAAGTTAGATTTTATTCCTCATTTATGTATTTATAGATATAAGCATGGAAATAATTCATTCGTATAAATACATCAGTGTGAATGGAAGAACTTTTTTCTGTTTTATTTTTACATTTTATTTTTAAAAATTTTGAAATTTAATTTTAGTTATTTTTTTATACAGTAGGTTATTATTAGTTATCTATTTTATGCATAGACATGTATACAGGTCAATCCTAATCTCCCAACTCATCCCACCGCCACCACCCCATGGCTTCCCCCACTTTGTGTCCATACGTTTGTTCTCTACCTCTGTGTCTCTATTTCTGCCCTGCAAACCAGTTCATCTCTACCATTTTTCTAGGTTCCCCATATAGGCATTAATATACAATATTTGTTTTTCTCTTTCTGGCTTACTTCACTCTGTATGACAGTCTCTAGATCCATCAACTTCTCTACAAATGACCCAGTTTCATTCCTTTTTATGGCTGAGTAATATTCCATTTTATATATGTACCACATCTTTATCCATTCGTCTGTCTGTGGGCATTTAGTTTGCTTCCATTACCTGGCTATTGTAAATAGTGCTGCAATGAATATTGTGTTGAATGTGTCTTTGTGATTTATGGTTTTCTCAGGGTATATGCCCAGAAGTGGGATTGCTGATTCCTATGGTAATTCTCTTTTTAGTTTTTTTTTTTTTTTTTTTTTTTTTGCGGTATGCGGGCCTCTCACTCTTGTGGCCTCTCCCGCTGCGGAGCACAGGCTCCGGACGCGCAGGCTCAGCGGCCATGGCTCACGGGCCCAGCCGCTCGGCGGCATATGGGATCCTCCCGGACCGGGGCACGAACCCGTATCCCCTGCATCGGCAGGCGGACTCTCAACCACTGCGCCACCAGGGAGGCCCTGTTTTTAGTTTTTTAAAGGAACCTCCATACTGTTCTCCATAGTGACTGTATCAATTTACATTCCCACCAATAGCGGAAGAGGGTTCCTTTTGTCCACACCGTCCCCAGAATTTGTTGATTGTAGATTATCTAATGATGCCGATTCTAACAGGTGTGAGGTCTTACCTCATTGTAGTTTTGATTTGCATTTCTCTAATAATTAGTGATGTTGAGCAGCTTTTCATGTGCGTCTTGGCCATCTCTGTGTCTTCTTTGAAGAAACGTCTCTTTAGATCTTCTGCCCATTTTTGTATTGGGTTGTTTGTTTTATTAATATTAAGCTGCATGAGCTGTTTATATATATTGGAGATTAAACCTTTGTCCATTGATTCGTTTGTGAACGTTTTCGCCCATTCTGAGGGTTGCCTTTCTCCATTCCCGTTTTTTTAACAAAGAAAGAAAGAAAGCAAAAGAAGCAGAACACTAATGTGCGTGAAATATGCCTCTTGAAACTGTCGTTTTGAAATATGGACGTCTTTTGAATTTTTTGTTTGATATATGACCCCAGGATTTGTTTTCAGGGCAGGTGTCATTTACAGGCCTGTAATGATTTGGAATATCCACTGACCATTAGCGCTGGCATTAAACCTGCAGTTGTGTGAAACGGCCACAAGGTGGCAGCAGTTCTCCCTTACCAAATCTGGTTACTAGGGCAGCAGAGCCTCAATGGAAGTCGTGTTCTAGATTGGAATGTAGAACGGAATGTGCCAGGAGAAAGCCCCTCAAGTTTGTCTCACTACTTCTTGTTCGTGTTTTTAATTTAATTTTTTATTTTTTATTACAGCAAGTTTGAGTACAACGTTTAGCTTGTTGTAGGTGTGCAAGAGGTGGTTCTTTTACACATATACATATGTCTGTTCTTCCTGGGATCCTTTTCCCATGTACGTTATGACAGAATGTTGAGTAGTCTTCTCTTGGTACTCCGTAGGTCTTTGGTGATTATATACGTCTACTGTGTTTGTATATGTCTGTTAACCCCAATATCGTAATGAATTCAATCCTCACACCTTTCCTTTGGTGAACCATAAGTTTGTTTAATGAATCTGTGATTGCCCTTCTCCATGGAAATATCTGCCCTGGTATCAATTTATAGGTAACACCTATAAGTGATATGATATGATATGTGTCTTTCACTTTCTGACTTACTCCAAGTCACGTGATTACCTCGAGACTCATCTACGGTGCTGCAAATGGCATTGTGTCCTATTTTTCCTTGGCGAATATTCTGTCTTAGCGAGGTCCATATTCTGCAATGTGATTCCCTGAGGGCTGAGGATTAGCTGACCTGGGCAGCCTGACCCTGCCGGCAAGCCCTCCCCAGGTGTGCCTGGGTTGAGGTCAATATAAACAGCACTCCAGGCAGCAATAGCCCCTGCAGCTGTGCCTGACTCCATATTCTCTGCCCCGTCAGCAGTCTCGGGGCTGTGCTGGTGGGAGGGTGTGAGGGTCCACGGCTTTGTGGGTGGCCCGGTGTGAGTGGGGCTCTGCTGGACTTTCGGCAGGAGTTGCCAGGCTGCCACCTGTAAAGAAGAGCATGTGTCACCCATAACTTCCACTGGAATATCTCTCCGGGCTGAGGTGAGGAAGGAAAAAAAGGAGTGGGGGCCGGGACAGGAGGGGTATCTCAGGCAGGGCAATAGAAAGCTTCCAGAGGAGCGCCCGTGTCCAGTACCATCCTGGCTGACCTGCAGGCACCAAGTTGGCCTGCGTGCTGTCGCTGGTGTGGCTCCACGGCCCTTCCTCTAGGCTTTCAAGCCCTTGTACATATTCAGGTGTTTCACCTGGGAAGGGTGGGAACAGTTCAGCAGCATCTGGCCTGGGGCTCAGCTCACGTTTACTCACAGAGGCCTCGGCACGGTCTCCCAGCTTTGCAATGAGGATGCTCCTTGCGTGGGCGGGCGGGGCTGCTGGCTGTATGGGAGATGATTCCCCACCTCTGACCAATTTCAGAATTGTTTACCACTGGAGCAAGTGCCTTGGTAGTGTTTTCCTCTGTATAATTCTTAGGTTCAGTGTTTTTTTTCTTTTTTGGTTCAAGTTAGATTTTATTCCTCATTTATGTATTTATAGATATAAGCATGGAAATAATTCATTCGTATAAATACATCAGTGTGAATGGAAGAACTTTTTTTCTGTTTTATTTTTACATTTTATTTTTTAAAATTTTGAAATTTAATTTTAGTTATTTTTTTTATACAGTAGGTTATTTTTAGTTATCTATTTTATGCATAGACATGTATACAGGTCAATCCTAATCTCCCAACTCATCCCACCACCACCACCCCATGGCTTCCCCCAATTTGTGTCCATACGTTTGTTCTCTACCTCTGTGTCTCTATTTCTGCCCTGCAAACCAGTTCATCTCTACCATTTTTCTAGGTTCCACATATAGGCATTAATATACAATATTTGTTTTTCTCTTTCTGACTTACTTCACTCTGTATGACAGTCTCTAGATCCATCAACTTCTCTACAAATGACCCAGTTTCATTCCTTTTTATGGCTGAGTAATATTCCATTTTGTATATGTACCACATCTTTATCCATTCGTCTGTCTGTGGGCATTTAGGTTGCTTCCATTACCTGGCTATTGTAAATAGTGCTGCAATGAACATTGTGGTGAATGTGTCTTTGTGATTTATGGTTTTCTCTGGGTATATGCCCAGAAGTGGGATTGCTGGATCCTATGGTAATTCTCTTTTTAGTTTTTTAAAGGAACCTCCATACTGTTCTCCATAGTGACTGTATCAATTTACATTCCCACCAATAGCGGAAGAGGGTTCCTTTTGTCCACACCCTCCCCAGAATTTGTTGATTGTAGATTATCTGATGATGCCGATTCTAACAGGTGTGAGGTCTTACCTCATTGTAGTTTTGATTTGCATTTCTCTAATAATTAGTGATGTTGAGCAGCTTTTCATGTGCGTCTTGGCCATCTCTGTGTCTTCTTTGAAGAAACGTCTCTTTAGATCTTCTGCCCATTTTTGTATTGGGTTGTTTGTTTTATTAATATTAAGCTGCATGAGCTGTTTATATATATTGGAGATTAAACCTTTGTCCATTGATTCGTTTGTGAAAGTTTTCGCCCATTCTGAGGGTTGCCTTTTTCCATTCCCGTTTTTTTTAACAAAGAAAGAAAGGAAGCAAAAGAAGCAGAACACTAATGTGCGTGAAATATGCCTCTTGAAACTGTCGTTTTGAAATATGGACGTCTTTTGAATTTTTTGGTCGATATATGACCCCAGGATTTGTTTTCAGGGCAGGTGTCATTTACAGGCCTGTAATGATTTGGAATATCCACTGACCATTAGCGCTGGCATTAAACCTGCAGTTGTGTGAAACGGCCACAAGGTGGCAGCAGTTCTCCCTTACCAAATCTGGTTACTAGGGCAGCAGAGCCTCAATGGAAGTCGTGTTCTAGATTGGAATGTAGAACGGAATGTGCCAGGAGAAAGCCCCTCAAGTTTGTCTCACTACTTCTTGTTCGTGTTTTTAATTTAATTTTTTTATTTTTTATTACAGCAAGTTTGAGTACAACGTTTAGCTTGTTGTAGGTGGGCAAGAGGTGGTTCTTTTACACATATACATATGTCTGTTCTTCCTGGGATCCTTTTCCCATGTACGTTATGACAGAATGTTGAGTAGTCTTCTCTTGGTACTCCGTAGGTCCTTGGTGATTATATACGTCTACTGTGTTTGTATATGTCTGTTAACCCCAATATCGTAATGAATTCAATCCTCACACCTTTCCTTTGGTGAACCATAAGTTTGTTTAATGAATCTGTGATTGCCCTTCTCCGTGGAAATATCTGCCCTGGTATCAATTTATAGGTAACACCTATAAGTGATATGATATGATATGTGTCTTTCACTTTCTGACTTACTCCAAGTCACGTGATTACCTCGAGACTCATCTACGGTGCTGCAAATGGCATTGTGTCCTTTTTTTCCTTGGCGAATATTCTGTCTTAGCGAGGTCCATATTCTGCAATGTGATTCCCTGAGGGCTGAGGATTAGCTGACCTGGGCAGCCTGACCCTGCCGGCAAGCCCTCCCCAGGTGTGCCTGGGTTGAGGTCAATATAAACAGCACTCCAGGCAGCAATAGCCCCTGCAGCTGTGCCTGACTCCATATTCTCTGCCCCGTCAGCAGTCTCGGGGCTGTGCTGGTGGGAGGGTGTGAGGGTCCACGGCTTTGTGGGTGGCCCGGTGTGAGTGGGGCTCTGCTGGACTTTCGGCAGGAGTTGCCAGGCTGCCACCTGTAAAGAAGAGGATGTGTCACCCATAACTTCCACTGGAATATCTCTCCGGGCTGAGGTAAGGAAGGAAAAAAAGGCGTGGGGGCCGGGACAGGAGGGGTATCTCAGGCAGGGCAATAGAAAGCTTCCAGAGGAGCGCCCGTGGCCAGTACCATCCTGGCTGACCTGCAGGCACCAAGTTGGCCTGCGTGCTGTCGCTGGTGTGGCTCCACGGCCCTTCCTCTAGGCTTTCAAGCCCTTGTACATATTCAGGTGTTTCACCTGGGAAGGGTGGGAACAGTTCAGCAGCATCTGGCCTGGGGCTCAGCTCACGTTTACTCACAGAGGCCTCGGCACGGTCTCCCAGCTTTGCAATGAGGATGCTCCTTGCGTGGGCGGGCGGGGCTGCTGGCTGTATGGGAGATGATTCCCCACCTCTGACCAATTTCTGAATTGTTTACCACTGGAGCAAGTGCCTTGGTAGTGTTTTCCTCTGTATAATTCTTAGGTTCAGTTTTTTTTTTCTTTTTTGGTTCAAGTTAGATTTTATTCCTCATTTATGTATTTATAGATATAAGCATGGAAATAATTCATTCGTATAAATACATCAGTGTGAATGGAAGAACTTTTTTTCTGTTTTATTTTTACATTTTATTTTTTAAAATTTTGAAATTTAATTTTAGTTTTTTTTTATACAGTACGTTATTATTAGTTATCTATTTTATGCATAGACATGTACACAGGTCAATCCTAATCTCCCAACTCATCCCACCACCACCACCCCATGGCTTCCCCCACTTTGTGTCCATACGTTTGTTCTCTACCTCTGTGTCTCTATTTCTGCCCTGCAAACCAGTTCATCTCTACCATTTTTCTAGGTTCCACATATAGGCATTAATATACAATATTTGTTTTTCTCTTTCTGGCTTACTTCACTCTGTATGACAGTCTCTAGATCCATCAACTTCTGTACAAATGACCCAGTTTCATTCCTTTTTATGGCTGAGTAATATTCCATTTTGTATATGTACCACATCTTTATCCATTCGTCTGTCTGTGGGCATTTAGGTTGCTTCCATTACCTGGCTATTGTAAATAGTGCTGCAATGAACATTGTGGTGAATGTGTCTTTGTGATTTATGGTTTTCTCTGGGTATATGCCCAGAAGTGGGATTGCTGGATCCTATGGTAATTCTCTTTTTAGTTTTTTAAAGGAACCTCCATACTGTTCTCCATAGTGACTGTATCAATTTACATTCCCACCAATAGCGGAAGAGGGTTCCTTTTGTCCACACCCTCCCCTGAATTTGTTGATTGTAGATTATCTGATGATGCCGATTCTAACAGGTGTGAGGTCTTACCTCATTGTAGTTTTGATTTGCATTTCTCTAATAATTAGTGATGTTGAGCAGCTTTTCATGTGCGTCTTGGCCATCTCTGTGTCTTCTTTGAAGAAACGTCTCTTTAGATCTTCTGCCCATTTTTGTATTGGGTTGTTTGTTTTATTAATATTAAGCTGCATGAGCTGTTTATATATATTGGAGATTAAACCTTTGTCCATTGATTCGTTTGTGAATGTTTTCGCCCATTCTGAGGGTTGCCTTTTTCCATTCCCGTTTTTTTTAACAAAGAAAGAAAGAAAGCAAAAGAAGCAGAACACTAATGTGCGTGAAATATGCCTCTTGAAACTGTCGTTTTGAAATATGGACGTCTTTTGAATTTTTTGGTCGATATATGACCCCAGGATTTGTTTTCAGGGCAGGTGTCATTTACAGGCCTGTAATGATTTGGAATATCCACTGACCATTAGCGCTGGCATTAAACCTGCAGTTGTGTGAAACGGCCACAAGGTGGCAGCAGTTCTCCCTTACCAAATCTGGTTACTAGGGCAGCAGAGCCTCAATGGAAGTCGTGTTCTAGATTGGAATGTAGAACGGAATGTGCCAGGAGAAAGCCCCTCAAGTTTGTCTCACTACTTCTTGTTTGTGTTTTTAATTTAATTTTTTATTTTTTATTACAGCAAGTTTGAGTACAACGTTTAGCTTGTTGTAGGTGTGCAAGAGGTGGTTCTTTTACACATATACATATGTCTGTTCTTCCTGGGATCCTTTTCCCATGTACGTTATGACAGAATGTTGAGTAGTCTTCTCTTGGTACTCCGTAGGTCTTTGGTGATTATATACGTCTACTGTGTTTGTATATGTCTGTTAACCCCAATATCGTAATGAATTCAATCCTCACACCTTTCCTTTGGTGAACCATAAGTTTGTTTAATGAATCTGTGATTGCCCTTCTCCGTGGAAATATCTGCCCTGGTATCAATTTATAGGTAACACCTATAAGTGATATGATATGATATGTGTCTTTCACTTTCTGACTTACTCCAAGTCACGTGATTACCTCGAGACTCATCTACGGTGCTGCAAATGGCATTGTGTCCTTTTTTTCCTTGGCGAATATTCTGTCTTAGCGAGGTCCATATTCTGCAATGTGATTCCCTGAGGGCTGAGGATTAGCTGACCTGGGCAGCCTGACCCTGCCGGCAAGCCCTCCCCAGGTGTGCCTGGGTTGAGGTCAATATAAACAGCACTCCAGGCAGCAATAGCCCCTGCAGCTGTGCCTGACTCCATATTCTTTGCCCCGTCAGCTGTCTCGGGGCTGTGCTGGTGGGAGGGTGTGAGGGTCCACGGCTTTGTGGGTGGCCCGGTGTGAGTGGGGCTCTGCTGGACTTTCGGCAGGAGTTGCCAGGCTGCCACCTGTAAAGAAGAGGATGTGTCACCCATAACTTCCACTGGAATATCTCTCCGGGCTGAGGTGAGGAAGGAAAAAAAGGCGTGGGGGCCGGGACAGGAGGGGTATCTCAGGCAGGGCAATAGAAAGCTTCCAGAGGAGCGCCCGTGGCCAGTACCATCCTGGCTGACCTGCAGGCACCAAGTTGGCCTGCGTGCTGTCGCTGGTGTGGCTCCACGGCCCTTCCTCTAAGCTTTCAAGTCCTTGTACATATTCAGGTGTTTCACCTGGGAAGGGTGGGAACAGTTCAGCAGCATCTGGCCTGGGGCTCAGCTCACGTTTACTCACAGAGGCCTCGGCACGGTCTCCCAGCTTTGCAATGAGGATGCTCCTTGTGTGGGCGGGCGGGGCTGCTGGCTGTATGGGAGATGATTCCCCACCTCTGACCAATTTCAGAATTGTTTACCACTGGAGCAAGTGCCTTGGTAGTGTTTTCCTCTGTATAACTGTTAGGTTCAGTTTTTTTTTTCTTTTTTGGTTCAAGTTAGATTTTATTCCTCATTTATGTATTTATAGATATAAGCATGGAAATAATTCATTCGTATAAATACATCAGTGTGAATGGAAGAACTTTTTTTCTGTTTTATTTTTACATTTTATTTTTTTAAATTTTGAAATTTAATTTTAGTTATTTTTTTATACAGTAGGTTATTATTAGTTATCTATTTTATGCATAGACATATATACATGTCAATACTAATCTCCCAACTCATCCCACCACCACCACCCCATGGCTTCCCCCACTTTGTGTCCATACGTTTGTTCTCTACCTCTGTGTCTCTATTTCTGCCCTGCAAACCAGTTCATCTCTACCATTTTTCTAGGTTCCACATATAGGCATTAATATACAATATTTGTTTTTCTCTTTCTGGCTTACTTGACTCTGTATGACAGTCTCTAGATCCATCAACTTCTCTACAAATGACCCAGTTTCATTCCTTTTTATTGCTGAGTAATATTCCATTTTATATATGTACCACATCTTTATCCATTCGTCTGTCTGTGGGCATTTATGTTGCTTCCATAACCTGGCTATTGTAAATAGTGCTGCAATGAACATTGTGGTTAAATGTGTCTCTGTGATTTATGGTTTTCTCTGGGTATATGCCCAGAAGTGGGATTGCTGGATCCTATGGTAATTCTCTTTTTAGTTTTTTAAAGGAACCTCCATACTGTTCTCCATAGTGACTGTATCAATTTACATTCCCACCAATAGCGGAAGAGGGTTCCTTTTGTCCACACCCTCCCCAGAGTTTGTTGTTTGTAGATTATCTGATGATGCCGATTCTAACAGGTGTGAGGTCTTACCTCATTGTAGTTTTGATTTGCATTTCTCTAATAATTAGTGATGTTGAGCAGCTTTTCATGTGCGTCTTGGCCATCTCTGTGTCTTCTTTGAAGAAACGTCTCTTTAGATCTTCTGCCCATTTTTGTATTGGGTTGTTTGTTTTATTAATATTAAGCTGCATGAGCTGTTTATATATATTGGAGATTAAACCTTTGTCCATTGATTCGTTTGTGAACGTTTTCGCCCATTCTGAGGGTTGCCTTTCTCCATTCCCGTTTTTTTTAACAAAGAAAGAAAGAAAGCAAAAGAAGCAGAACACTAATGTGCGTGAAATATGCCTCTTGAAACTGTCGTTTTGAAATATGGACGTCTTTTGAATTTTTTGGTCGATATATGACCCCAGGATTTGTTTTCAGGGCAGGTGTCATTTACAGGCCTGTAATGATTTGGAATATCCACTGACCATTAGCGCTGGCATTAAACCTGCAGTTGTGTGAAACGGCCACAAGGTGGCAGCAGTTCTCCCTTACCAAATCTGGTTACTAGGGCAGCAGAGCCTCAATGGAAGTCGTGTTCTAGATTGGAATGTAGAACGGAATGTGCCAGGAGAAAGCCCCTCAAGTTTGTCTCACTACTTCTTGTTCGTGTTTTTAATTTATTTTTTTATTTTTTATTACAGCAAGTTTGAGTACAACGTTTAGCTTGTTGTAGGTGGGCAAGAGGTGGTTCTTTTACACATATACATATGTCTGTTCTTCCTGGGATCCTTTTCCCATGTACGTTATGACAGAATGTTGAGTAGTCTTCTCTTGGTACTCCGTAGGTCTTTGGTGATTATATACGTCTACTGTGTTTGTATATGTCTGTTAACCCCAATATCGTAATGAATTCAATCCTCACACCTTTCCTTTGGTGAACCATAAGTTTGTTTAATGAATCTGTGATTGCCCTTCTCCGTGGAAATATCTGCCCTGGTATCAATTTATAGGTAACACCTATAAGTGATATGATATGATATGTGTCTTTCACTTTCTGACTTACTCCAAGTCACGTGATTACCTCGAGACTCATCTACGGTGCTGCAAATGGCATTGTGTCCTTTTTTTCCTTGGCGAATATTCTGTCTTAGCGAGGTCCATATTCTGCAATGTGATTCCCTGAGGGCTGAGGATTAGCTGACCTGGGCAGCCTGACCCTGCAGGCAAGCCCTCCCCAGGTGTGCCTGGGTTGAGGTCAATATAAACAGCACTCCAGGCAGCAATAGCCCCTGCAGCTGTGCCTTACTCCATATTCTCTGCCCCGTCAGCAGTCTCGGGGCTGTGCTGGTGGGAGGGTGTGAGGGTCCACGGCTTTGTGGGTGGCGCGGTGTGAGTGGGGCTCTGCTGGACTTTCGGCAGGAGTTGCCAGGCTGCTACCTGTAAAGAAGAGGCTGTGTCACCCATAACTTCCACTGGAATATCTCTCCGGGCTGAGGTGAGGAAGGAAAAAAAGGAGTGGGGGCCGGGACAGGAGGGGTATCTCAGGCAGGGCAATAGAAAGCTTCCAGAAGAGCGCCCGTGGCCAGTACCATCCTGGCTGACCTGCAGGCAACAAGTTGGCCAGCGTGCTGTCGCTGGTGTGGTTCCACGGCCCTTCCTCTAGGCTTTCAAGCCCTTGTACATATTCAGGTGTTTCACCTGGGAAGGGTGGGAACAGTTCAGCAGCATCTGGCCTGGGGCTCAGCTCATGTTTACTCACAGAGGCCTCGGCATGGTCTCCCAGCTTTGCAATGAGGATGCTCCTTGCGTGGGCGGGCGGGGCTGCTGGCTGTATGGGAGATGATTCCCCACCTCTGACCAATTTCAGAATTGTTTACCACTGGAGCAAGTGCCTTGGTAGTGTTTTCCTCTGTATAATTCTTAGGTTCAGTTTTTTTTTTCTTTTTTGGTTCAAGTTAGATTTTATTCCTCATTTATGTATTTATAGATATAAGCATGGAAATAATTCATTCGTATAAATACATCAGTGTGAATGGAAGAACTTTTTTTCTGTTTTACTTTACATTTTATTTTTTAAAATTTTGAAATTTAATTTTATTTATTTTTTATACAGTAGGTTATTATTAGTTATCTATTTTATGCATAGACATGTATACAGGTCAATCCTAATCTCCCAAATCATCCCACCACCTACCACCCCATGGCTTACCCCACTTTGTGTCCATACGTTTGTTCTCTACCTCTGTGTCTCTATTTCTGCCCTGCAAACCAGTTCATCTCTACCATTTTTCTAGGTTCCACATATAGGCATTAATATACAATATTTGTTTTTCTCTTTCTGACTTACTTCACTCTGTATGACAGTCTCTAGATCCATCAACTTCTCTACAAATGACCCAGTTTCATTCCTTTTTATGGCTGAGTAATATTCCATTTTATATATGTACCACATCTTTATCCATTCGTCTGTCTGTGGGCATTTAGGTTGCTTCCATTACCTGGCTATTGTAAATAGTGCTGCAATGAACATTGTGGTGAATGTGTCTTTGTGATTTATGGTTTTCTCTGGGTATATGCCCAGAAGTGGGATTGCTGGATCCTATGGTAATTCTCTTTTTAGTTTTTTAAAGGAACCTCCATACTGTTCTCCATAGTGACTGTATCAATTTACATTCCCACCAATAGCGGAAGAGGGTTCCTTTGTCCACACCCACCCCATAATTTGTTGTTTGTAGATTATCTGATGATGCCGATTCTAACAGGTGTGAGGTCTTACCCCATTGTAGTTTTGATTTGCATTTCTCTAATAATTAGTGATGTTGAGCAGCTTTTCATGTGCGTCTTGGCCATCTCTGTGTCTTCTTTGAAGAAACGTCTCTTTAGATTTTCTGCCCATTTTTGTATTGGGTTGTTTGTTTTATTAATATTAAGCTGCATGAGCTGTTTATATATATTGGAGATTAAACCTTTGTCCATTGATTCGTTTGTGAACGTTTTCGCCCATTCTGAGGGTTGCCTTTCTCCATTCCCGTTTTTTTTAACAAAGAAAGAAAGAAAGCAAAAGAAGCAGAACACTAATGTGCGTGAAATATGCCTCTTGAAACTGTCGTTTTGAAATATGGACGTCTTTTGAATTTTTTGGTCGATATATGACCCCAGGATTTGTTTTCAGGGCAGGTGTCATTTACAGGCCTGTAATGATTTGGAATATCCACTGACCATTAGCGCTGGCATTAAACCTGCAGTTGTGTGAAACGGCCACAAGGTGGCAGCAGTTCTCCCTTACCAAATCTGGTTACTAGGGCAGCAGAGCCTCAATGGAAGTCGTGTTCTAGATTGGAATGTAGAACGGAATGTGCCAGGAGAAAGCCCCTCAAGTTTGTCTCACTACTTCTTGTTCGTGTTTTTAATTTAATTTTTTATTTTTTATTACAGCAAGTTTGAGTACAACGTTTAGCTTGTTGTAGGTGGGCAAGAGGAGGTTCTTTTACACATATACATATGTCTGTTCTTCCTGGGATCCTTTTCCCATGTTCGTTATGACAGAATGTTGAGTAGTCTTCTCTTGGTACTCCGTAGGTCTTTGGTGATTATATATGTCTACTGTGTTTGTATATGTCTGTTAACCCCAATATCGTAATGAATTCAATCCTCACACCTTTCCTTTGGTGAACCATAAGTTTGTTTAATGAATCTGTGATTGCCCTTCTCCGTGGAAATATCTGCCCTGGTATCAATTTATAGGTAACACCTATAAGTGATATGACATGATATGTGTCTTTCACTTTCTGACTTACACCAAGTCACGTGATTACCTCGAGTCTCATCTACGGTGCTGCAAATGGCATTGTGTCCTTTTTCTCCTTGGCGAATATTCTGTCTTAGCGAGGTCCTTATTCTCCAATGTGATTCCCTGAGGGCTGAGGATTAGCTGACCTGGGCAGCCTGACCCTGCCGGCAAGCCCTCCCCAGGTGTGCCTGGTTTGAGGTCAATATAAACAGCACTCCAGGCAGCAATAGCCCCTGCAGCTGTGCCTGACTCCATATCCTCTGCCCCGTCAGCAGTCTCGGGGCTGTGCTTGTGGGAGGGTGTGAGGGTCCACGGCTTTGTGGGTGGCGCGGTGTGAGTGGGGCTCTGCTGGACTTTCGGCAGGAGTTGCCAGGCTGCCACCTGTAAAGAAGAGGATGTGTCACCCATAACTTCCACTGGAATATCTCTCCGGGCTGAGGTGAGGAAGGAAAAAAAGGAGTGGGGGCCGGGACAGGAGGGGTATCTCAGGCAGGGCAATAGAAAGCTTCCAGAAGAGCGCCCGTGGCCAGTACCATCCTGGCTGACCTGCAGGCACCAAGTTGGCCAGCGTGCTGTCGCTGGTGTGGCTCCACGGCCCTTCCTCTAGGCTTTCAAGCCCTTGTACATATTCAGGTGTTTCACCTGGGAAGGGTGGGAACAGTTCAGCAGCATCTGGCCTGGGGCTCAGCTCATGTTTACTCACAGAGGCCTCGGAACGGTCTCCCAGCTTTGCAATGAGGATGCTCCTTGCGTGGGCAGGCGGGGCTGCTGGCTGTATGGGAGATGATTCCCCACCTCTGACCAATTTCAGAATTGTTTACCACTGGAGCAAGTGCCTTGGTAGTGTTTTCCTCTGTATAATTCTTAGGTTCAGTTTTTTTTTCTTTTTTGGTTCAAGTTAGATTTTATTCCTCATTTATGTATTTATAGATATAAGCATGGAAATAATTCATTCGTATAAATACATCAGTGTGAATGGAAGAACTTTTTTTCTGTTTTACTTTTACATTTTATTTTTTAAAATTTTGAAATTTAATTTTAGTTATTTTTTTATACAGTAGGTTATTATTAGTTATCTATTTTATGCATAGACATGTATACAGGTCAATCCTAATCTCCCAACTCATCCCACCACCACCACCCCATGGCTTCCCCCACTTTGTGTCCATACGTTTGTTCTCTACCTCTGTGTCTCTATTTCTGCCCTGCAAACCAGTTCATCTCTACCATTTTTCTAGGTTCCACATATAGGCCTTAATATACAATATTTGTTTTTCTCTTTCTGACTTACTTCACTCTGTATGACAGTCTCTAGATCCATCAACTTCTCTACAAATGACCCAGTTTCATTCCTTTTTATGGCTGAGTAATATTCCATTTTATATATGTACCACATCTTTATCCATTCGTCTGTCTGTGGGCATTTAGGTTGCTTCCATTACCTGGCTATTGTAAATAGTGCTGCAATGAACATTGTGGTGAATGTGTCTCTGTGATTTATGGTTTTCTCTGGGTATATGCCCAGAAGTGGGATTGCTGGATCCTATGGTAATTCTCTTTTTAGTTTTTTAAAGGAACCTCCATACTGTTCTCCATAGTGACTGTATCAATTTACATTCCCACCAATAGCGGAAGAGGGTTCCTTTTGTCCACACCCTCCCCAGAATTTGTTGTTTGTAGATTATCTGATGATGCCGATTCTAACAGGTGTGAGGTCTTACCCCATTGTAGTTTTGATTTGCATTTCTCTAATAATTAGTGATGTTGAGCAGCTTTTCATGTGCGTCTTGGCCATCTCTGTGTCTTCTTTGAAGAAACGTCTCTTTAGATCTTCTGCCCATTTTTGTATTGGGTTGTTTGTTTTATTAATATTAAGCTGCATGAGCTGTTTATATATATTGGAGATTAAACCTTTGTCCATTGATTCGTTTGTGAACGTTTTTGCCCATTCTGAGGGTTGCCTTTTTCCATTCCCGTTCTTTTAACAAAGAAAGAAAGAAAGCAATAGAAGCAGAACACTAATGTGCGTGAAATATGCCTCTTGAAACTGTCGTTTTGAAATATGGACGTCTTTTGAATTTTTTGGTCGATATATGACCCCAGGATTTGTTTTCAGGGCAGGTGTCATTTACAGGCCTGTAATGATTTGGAATATCCACTGACCATTAGCGCTGGCATTAAATCTGCAGTTGTGTGAAACGGCCACAAGGTGGCAGCAGTTCTCCCTTACCAAATCTGGTTACTAGGGCAGCAGAGCCTCAATGGAAGTCGTGTTCTAGATTGGAATGTAGAACGGAATGTGCCAGGAGAAAGCCCCTCAAGTTTGTCTCACTACTTCTTGTTCGTGTTTTTAATTTAATTTTTTATTTTTATTACAGCAAGTTTGAGTACAACGTTTAGCATGTTGTAGGTGTGCAAGAGGTGGTTCTTTTACACATATACATATGTCTGTTCTTCCTGGGATCCTTTTCCCATGTACGTTATGACAGAATGTTGAGTAGTCTTCTCTTGGTACTCCGTAGGTCTTTGGTGATTATATACGTCTACTGTGTTTGTATCTGTCTGTTAACCCCAATATCGTAATGAATTCAATCCTCACACCTTTCCTTTGGTGAACCATAAGTTTGTTTAATGAATCTGTGATTGCCCTTCTCCGTGGAAATATCTGCCCTGGTATCAATTTATAGGTAACACCTATAAGTGATATGATATGATATGTGTCTTTCACTTTCTGACTTACTCCAAGTCACGTGATTACCTCGAGACTCATCTACGGTGCTGCAAATGGCATTGTGTCCTTTTTCTCCTTGGCGAATATTCTGTCTTAGCGAGGTCCATATTCTGCAATGTGATTCCCTGAGGGCTGAGGATTAGCTGACCTGGGCAGCCTGACCCTGCCGGCAAGCCCTCCCCAGGTGTGCCTGGGTTGAGGTCAATATAAACAGCACTCCAGGCAGCAATAGCCCCTGCATCTGTGCCTGACTCCATATCCTCTGCCCCGTCAGCAGTCTCGGGGCTGTGCTGGTGGGAGGGTGTGAGGGTCCACGGCTTTGTGGGTGGCCCGGTGTGAGTGGGGCTCTGCTGGACTTTCGGCAGGAGTTGCCAGGCTGCCACCTGTAAAGAAGAGGATGTGTCACCCATAACTTCCACTGGAATATCTCTCCGGGCTGAGGTGAGGAAGGAAAAAAAGGAGTGGGGGCCGGGACAGGAGGGGTATCTCAGGCAGGGCAATAGAAAGCTTCCAGAAGAGCGCCCGTGGCCAGTACCATCCTGGCTGACCTGCAGGCAACAAGTTGGCCAGCGTGCTGTCGCTGGTGTGGCTCCACGGCCCTTCCTCTAGGCTTTCAAGCCCTTGTACATATTCAGGTGTTTCACCTGGGAAGGGTGGGAACAGTTCAGCAGCATCTGGCCTGGGGCTCAGCTCATGTTTACTCACAGAGGCCTCGGCACGGTCTCCCAGCTTTGCAATGAGGATGCTCCTTGCGTGGGCGGGCGGGGCTGCTGGCTGTATGGGAGATGATTCCCCACCTCTGACCAATTTCAGAATTGTTTACCACTGGAGCAAGTGCCTTGGTAGTGTTTTCCACTGTATAATTCTTAGGTTCAGTTTTTTTTTTCTTTTTTGGTTCAAGTTAGATTTTATTCCTCATTTATGTATTTATAGATATAAGCATGGAAATAATTCATTCGTATAAATACATCAGTGTGAATGGAAGAACTTTTTTTCTGTTTTACTTTTACATTTTATTTTTTAAAATTTTGAAATTTAATTTTAGTTATTTTTTTATACAGTAGGTTATTATTAGTTATCTATTTTATGCATAGACATGTATACAGGTCAATCCTAATCTCCCAACTCATCCCACCACCACCACCCCATGGCTTCCCCCACTTTGTGTCCATACGTTTGTTCTCTACCTCTGTGTCTCTATTTCTGCCCTGCAAACCAGTTCATCTCTACCATTTTTCTAGGTTCCACATATAGGCATTAATATACAATATTTGTTTTTCTCTTTCTGACTTACTTCACTCTGTATGACAGTCTCTAGATCCATCAACTTCTCTACAAATGACCCAGTTTCATTCCTTTTTATGGCTGAGTAATATTCCATTTTATATATGTACCACATCTTTATCCATTCGTCTGTCTGTGGGCATTTAGGTTGCTTCCATTACCTGGCTATTGTAAATAGTGCTGCAATGAACATTGTGGTGAATGTGTCTCTGTGATTTATGGTTTTCTCTGGGTATATGCCCAGAAGTGGGATTGCTGGATCCTATGGTAATTCTCTTTTTAGTTTTTTAAAGGAACCTCCATACTGTTCTCCATAGTGACTGTATCAATTTACATTCCCACCAATAGCGGAAGAGGGTTCCTTTTGTCCACACCCTCCCCAGAATTTGTTGTTTGTAGATTATCTGATGATGCCGATTCTAACAGGTGTGAGGTCTTACCCCATTGTAGTTTTGATTTGCATTTCTCTAATAATTAGTGATGTTGAGCAGCTTTTCATGTGCGTCTTGGCCATCTCTGTGTCTTCTTTGAAGAAACGTCTCTTTAGATCTTCTGCCCATTTTTGTATTGGGTTGTTTGTTTTATTAATATTAAGCTGCATGAGCTGTTTATATATATTGGAGATTAAACCTTTGTCCATTGATTCGTTTGTGAACGTTTTTGCCCATTCTGAGGGTTGCCTTTTTCCATTCCCGTTCTTTTAACAAAGAAAGAAAGAAAGCAATAGAAGCATAACACTAATGTGCGTGAAATATGCCTCTTGAAACTGTCGTTTTGAAATATGGACGTCTTTTGAATTTTTTGGTCGATATATGACCCCAGGATTTGTTTTCAGGGCAGGTGTCATTTACAGGCCTGTAATGATTTGGAATATCCACTGACCATTAGCGCTGGCATTAAATCTGCAGTTGTGTGAAACGGCCACAAGGTGGCAGCAGTTCTCCCTTACCAAATCTGGTTACTAGGGCAGCAGAGCCTCAATGGAAGTCGTGTTCTAGATTGGAATGTAGAACGGAATGTGCCAGGAGAAAGCCCCTCAAGTTTGTCTCACTACTTCTTGTTCGTGTTTTTAATTTAATTTTTTATTTTTATAACAGCAAGTTTGAGTACAACGTTTAGCATGTTGTAGGTGTGCAAGAGGTGGTTCTTTTACACATATACATATGTCTGTTCTTCCTGGGATCCTTTTCCCATGTACGTTATGACAGAATGTTGAGTAGTCTTCTCTTGGTACTCCGTAGGTCTTTGGTGATTATATACGTCTACTGTGTTTGTATCTGTCTGTTAACCCCAATATCGTAATGAATTCAATCCTCACACCTTTCCTTTGGTGAACCATAAGTTTGTTTAATGAATCTGTGATTGCCCTTCTCCGTGGAAATATCTGCCCTGGTATCAATTTATAGGTAACACCTATAAGTGATATGATATGATATGTGTCTTTCACTTTCTGACTTACTCCAAGTCACGTGATTACCTCGAGACTCATCTACGGTGCTGCAAATGGCATTGTGTCCTTTTTCTCCTTGGCGAATATTCTGTCTTAGCGAGGTCCATTTTCTGCAATGTGATTCCCTGAGGGCTGAGGATTAGCTGACCTGGGCAGCCTGACCCTGCCGGCAAGCCCTCCCCAGGTGTGCCTGGGTTGAGGTCAATATAAACAGCACTCCAGGCAGCTATAGCCCCTGCAGCTGTGCCTTACTCCATATTCTCTGCCCCGTCAGCAGTCTCGGGGCTGTGCTGGTGGGAGGGTGTGAGGGTCCACGGCTTTGTGGGTGGCCCGGTGTGAGTGGGGCTCTGCTGGACTTTCGGCAGGAGTTGCCAGGCTGCCACCTGTAAAGAAGAGGATGTGTCACCCATAACTTCCACTGGAATATCTCTCCGGGCTGAGGTGAGGAAGGAAAAAAAGGAGTGGGGGCCGGGACAGGAGGGGTATCTCAGGCAGGGCAATAGAAAGCTTCCAGAAGAGCGCCCGTGGCCAGTACCATCCTGGCTGACCTGCAGGCAACAAGTTGGCCAGCGTGCTGTCGCTGGTGTGGCTCCACGGCCCTTCCTCTAGGCTTTCAAGCCCTTGTACATATTCAGGTGTTTCACCTGGGAAGGGTGGGAACAGTTCAGCAGCATCTGGCCTGGGGCTCAGCTCATGTTTACTCACAGAGGCCTCGGCACGGTCTCCCAGCTTTGCAATGAGGATGCTCCTTGCGTGGGCGGGCGGGGCTGCTGGCTGTATGGGAGATGATTCCCCACCTCTGACCAATTTCAGAATTGTTTACCACTGGAGCAAGTTCCTTGGTAGTGTTTTCCTCTGTATAATTCTTAGGTTCAGTTTTTTTTTTCTTTTTTGGTTCAAGTTAGATTTTATTCCTCATTTATGTATTTATAGTTATAAGCATGGAAATAATTCATTCGTATAAATACATCAGTGTGAGTGGAAGAACTTTTTTTCTGTTTTACTTTTACATTTTATTTTTTAAAATTTTGAAATTTAATTTTAGTTATTTTTTTTATACAGTAGGTTATTATTAGTTATCTATTTTATGCATAGACATGTATACAGGTCAATCCTAATCTCCCAACTCATCCCACCACCACCACCCCATGGCTTCCCCCACTTTGTGTCCATACGTTTGTTCTCTACCTCTGTGTCTCTATTTCTGCCCTGCAAACCAGTTCATCTCTACCATTTTTCTAGGTTCCACATATAGGCCTTAATATACAATATTTGTTTTTCTCTTTCTGACTTACTTCACTCTGTATGACAGTCTCTAGATCCATCAACTTCTCTACAAATGACCCAGTTTCATTCCTTTTTATGGCTGAGTAATATTCCATTTTATATATGTACCACATCTTTATCCATTCGTCTGTCTGTGGGCATTTAGGTTGCTTCCATTACCTGGCTATTGTAAATAGTGCTGCAATGAACATTGTGGTGAATGTGTCTCTGTGATTTATGGTTTTCTCTGGGTATATGCCCAGAAGTGGGATTGCTGGATCCTATGGTAATTCTCTTTTTAGTTTTTTAAAGGAACCTCCATACTGTTCTCCATAGTGACTGTATCAATTTACATTCCCACCAATAGCGGAAGAGGGTTCCTTTTGTCCACACCCTCCCCAGAATTTGTTGTTTGTAGATTATCTGATGATGCCGATTCTAACAGGTGTGAGGTCTTACCCCATTGTAGTTTTGATTTGCATTTCTCTAATAATTAGTGATGTTGAGCAGCTTTTCATGTGCGTCTTGGCCATCTCTGTGTCTTCTTTGAAGAAACGTCTCTTTAGATCTTCTGCCCATTTTTGTATTGGGTTGTTTGTTTTATTAATATTAAGCTGCATGAGCTGTTTATATATATTGGAGATTAAACCTTTGTCCATTGATTCGTTTGTGAACGTTTTTGCCCATTCTGAGGGTTGCCTTTTTCCATTCCCGTTCTTTTAACAAAGAAAGAAAGAAAGCAATAGAAGCATAACACTAATGTGCGTGAAATATGCCTCTTGAAACTGTCGTTTTGAAATATGGACGTCTTTTGAATTTTTTGGTCGATATATGACCCCAGGATTTGTTTTCAGGGCAGGTGTCATTTACAGGCCTGTAATGATTTGGAATATCCACTGACCATTAGCGCTGGCATTAAATCTGCAGTTGTGTGAAACGGCCACAAGGTGGCAGCAGTTCTCCCTTACCAAATCTGGTTACTAGGGCAGCAGAGCCTCAATGGAAGTCGTGTTCTAGATTGGAATGTAGAACGGAATGTGCCAGGAGAAAGCCCCTCAAGTTTGTCTCACTACTTCTTGTTCGTGTTTTTAATTTAATTTTTTATTTTTATAACAGCAAGTTTGAGTACAACGTTTAGCATGTTGTAGGTGTGCAAGAGGTGGTTCTTTTACACATATACATATGTCTGTTCTTCCTGGGATCCTTTTCCCATGTACGTTATGACAGAATGTTGAGTAGTCTTCTCTTGGTACTCCGTAGGTCTTTGGTGATTATATACGTCTACTGTGTTTGTATCTGTCTGTTAACCCCAATATCGTAATGAATTCAATCCTCACACCTTTCCTTTGGTGAACCATAAGTTTGTTTAATGAATCTGTGATTGCCCTTCTCCGTGGAAATATCTGCCCTGGTATCAATTTATAGGTAACACCTATAAGTGATATGATATGATATGTGTCTTTCACTTTCTGACTTACTCCAAGTCACGTGATTACCTCGAGACTCATCTACGGTGCTGCAAATGGCATTGTGTCCTTTTTCTCCTTGGCGAATATTCTGTCTTAGCGAGGTCCATTTTCTGCAATGTGATTCCCTGAGGGCTGAGGATTAGCTGACCTGGGCAGCCTGACCCTGCCGGCAAGCCCTCCCCAGGTGTGCCTGGGTTGAGGTCAATATAAACAGCACTCCAGGCAGCTATAGCCCCTGCAGCTGTGCCTTACTCCATATTCTCTGCCCCGTCAGCAGTCTCGGGGCTGTGCTGGTGGGAGGGTGTGAGGGTCCACGGCTTTGTGGGTGGCCCGGTGTGAGTGGGGCTCTGCTGGACTTTCGGCAGGAGTTGCCAGGCTGCCACCTGTAAAGAAGAGGATGTGTCACCCATAACTTCCACTGGAATATCTCTCCGGGCTGAGGTGAGGAAGGAAAAAAAGGAGTGGGGGCCGGGACAGGAGGGGTATCTCAGGCAGGGCAATAGAAAGCTTCCAGAAGAGCGCCCGTGGCCAGTACCATCCTGGCTGACCTGCAGGCAACAAGTTGGCCAGCGTGCTGTCGCTGGTGTGGCTCCACGGCCCTTCCTCTAGGCTTTCAAGCCCTTGTACATATTCAGGTGTTTCACCTGGGAAGGGTGGGAACAGTTCAGCAGCATCTGGCCTGGGGCTCAGCTCATGTTTACTCACAGAGGCCTCGGCACGGTCTCCCAGCTTTGCAATGAGGATGCTCCTTGCGTGGGCGGGCGGGGCTGCTGGCTGTATGGGAGATGATTCCCCACCTCTGACCAATTTCAGAATTGTTTACCACTGGAGCAAGTTCCTTGGTAGTGTTTTCCTCTGTATAATTCTTAGGTTCAGTTTTTTTTTTCTTTTTTGGTTCAAGTTAGATTTTATTCCTCATTTATGTATTTATAGTTATAAGCATGGAAATAATTCATTCGTATAAATACATCAGTGTGAGTGGAAGAACTTTTTTTCTGTTTTACTTTTACATTTTATTTTTTAAAATTTTGAAATTTAATTTTAGTTATTTTTTTTATACAGTAGGTTATTATTAGTTATCTATTTTATGCATAGACATGTATACAGGTCAATCCTAATCTCCCAACTCATCCCACCACCACCACCCCATGGCTTACCCCACTTTGTGTCCATACGTTTGTTCTCTACCTCTGTGTCTCTATTTCTGCCCTGCAAACCAGTTCATCTCTACCATTTTTCTAGGTTCCACATATAGGCATTAATATACAATATTTGTTTTTCTCTTTCTGACTTACTTCACTCTGTATGACAGTCTCTAGATCCATCAACTTCTCTACAAATGACCCAGTTTCATTCCTTTTTATGGCTGAGTAATATTCCATTTTATATATGTACCACATCTTTATCCATTCGTCTGTCTGTGGGCATTTAGGTTGCTTCCATTACCTGGCTATTGTAAATAGTGCTGCAATGAACATTGTGGTGAATGTGTCTTTGTGATTTATGGTTTTCTCTGGGTATATGCCCAGAAGTGGGATTGCTGGATCCTATGGTAATTCTCTTTTTAGTTTTTTAAAGGAACCTCCATACTGTTCTCCATAGTGACTGTATCAATTTACATTCCCACCAATAGCGGAAGAGGGTTCCTTTTGTCCACACCCTCCCCAGAATTTGTTGTTTGTAGATTATCTGATGATGCCGATTCTAACAGGTGTGAGGTCTTACCCCATTGTAGTTTTGATTTGCATTTCTCTAATAATTAGTGATGTTGAGCAGCTTTTCATGTGCGTCTTGGCCATCTCTGTGTCTTCTTTGAAGAAACGTCTCTTTAGATCTTCTGCCCATTTTTGTATTGGGTTGTTTGTTTTATTAATATTAAGCTGCATGAGCTGTTTATATATATTGGAGATTAAACCTTTGTCCATTGATTCGTTTGTGAACGTTTTTGCCCATTCTGAGGGTTGCCTTTTTCCATTCCCGTTCTTTTAACAAAGAAAGAAAGAAAGCAATAGAAGCAGAACACTAATGTGCGTGAAATATGCCTCTTGAAACTGTCGTTTTGAAATATGGACGTCTTTTGAATTTTTTGGTCGATATATGACCCCAGGATTTGTTTTCAGGGCAGGTGTCATTTACAGGCCTGTAATGATTTGGAATATCCACTGACCATTAGCGCTGGCATTAAATCTGCAGTTGTGTGAAACGGCCACAAGGTGGCAGCAGTTCTGCCTTACCAAATCTGGTTACTAGGGCAGCAGAGCCTCAATGGAAGTCGTGTTCTAGATTGGAATGTAGAACGGAATGTGCCAGGAGAAAGCCCCTCAAGTTTGTCTCACTACTTCTTGTTCGTGTTTTTAATTTAATTTTTTATTTTTTATTACAGCAAGTTTGAGTACAACGTTTAGCATGTTGTAGGTGTGCAAGAGGTGGTTCTTTTACACATATACATATGTCTGTTCTTCCTGGGATCCTTTTCCCATGTACGTTATGACAGAATGTTGAGTAGTCTTCTCTTGGTACTCCGTAGGTCTTTGGTGATTATATACGTCTACTGTGTTTGTATCTGTCTGTTAACCCCAATATCGTAATGAATTCAATCCTCACACCTTTCCTTTGGTGAACCATAAGTTTGTTTAATGAATCTGTGATTGCCCTTCTCCGTGGAAATATCTGCCCTGGTATCAATTTATAGGTAACACCTATAAGTGATATGATATGATATGTGTCTTTCACTTTCTGACTTACTCCAAGTCACGTGATTACCTCGAGAATCATCTACGGTGCTGCAAATGGCATTGTGTCCTTTTTCTCCTTGGCGAATATTCTGTCTTAGCGAGGTCCATTTTCTGCAATGTGATTCCCCGAGGGCTGAGGATTAGCTGACCTGGGCAGCCTGACCCTGCCGGCAAGCCCTCCCCAGGTGTGCCTGAGTTGAGGTCAATATAAACAGCACTCCAGGCAGCAATAGCCCCTGCAGCTGTGCCTTACTCCATATTCTCTGCCCCGTCAGCAGTCTCGGGGCTGTGCTGGTGGGAGGGTGTGAGGGTCCACGGCTTTGTGGGTGGCCCGGTGTGAGTGGGGCTCTGCTGGACTTTCGGCAGGAGTTGCCAGGCTGCCACCTGTAAAGAAGAGGATGTGTCACCCATAACTTCCACTGGAATATCTCTCCGGGCTGAGGTGAGGAAGGAAAAAAAGGAGTGGGGGCCGGGACATGAGGGGTATCTCAGGCAGGGCAATAGAAAGCTTCCAGAAGAGCGCCCGTGGCCAGTACCATCCTGGCTGACCTGCAGGCAACAAGTTGGCCAGCGTGCTGTCGCTGGTGTGGCTCCACGGCCCTTCCTCTAGGCTTTCAAGCCCTTGTACATATTCAGGTGTTTCACCTGGGAAGGGTGGGAACAGTTCAGCAGCATCTGGCCTGGGGCTCAGCTCATGTTTACTCACAGAGGCCTCGGCACGGTCTCCCAGCTTTGCAATGAGGATGCTCCTTGCGTGGGCGGGCGGGGCTGCTGGCTGTATGGGAGATGATTCCCCACCTCTGACCAATTTCAGAATTGTTTACCACTGGAGCAAGTGCCTTGGTTGTGTTTTCCTCTGTATAATTCTTAGGTTCAGTTTTTTTTTTCTTTTTTGGTTCAAGTTAGATTTTATTCCTCACTTATGTATTTATAGATATAAGCATGGAAATAATTCATTCGTATAAATACATCAGTGTGAATGGAAGAACTTTTTTTCTGTTTTACTTTTACATTTTATTTTTTAAAATTTTGAAATTTAATTTTAGTTATTTTTTTTATACAGTAGGTTATTATTAGTTATCTATTTTATGCATAGACATGTATACAGGTCAATCCTAATCTCCCAACTCATCCCACCACCACCACCCCATGGCTTACCCCACTTTGTGTCCATACGTTTGTTCTCTACCTCTGTGTCTCTATTTCTGCCCTGCAAACCAGTTCATCTCTACCATTTTTCTAGGTTCCACATATAGGCATTAATATACAATATTTGTTTTTCTCTTTTGACTTACTTCACTCAGTATGACAGTCTCTAGATCCATCAACTTCTCTACAAATGACCCAGTTTCATTCCTTTTTATGGCTGAGTAATATTCCATTTTATATATGTACCACATCTTTATCCATTCGTCTGTCTGTGGGCATTTAGGTTGCTTCCATTACCTGGCTATTGTAAATAGTGCTGCAATGAACATTGTGGTGAATGTGTCTCTGTGATTTATGGTTTTCTCTGGGTATATGCCCAGAAGTGGGATTGCTGGATCCTATGGTAATTCTCTTTTTAGTTTTTTAAAGGAACCTCCATACTGTTCTCCATAGTGACTGTATCAATTTACATTCCCACCAATAGCGGAAGAGGGTTCCTTTTGTCCACACCCTCCCCAGAATTTGTTGTTTGTAGATTATCTGATGATGCCGATTCTAACAGGTGTGAGGTCTTACCTCATTGTAGTTTTGATTTGCATTTCTCTAATAAGTAGTGATGTTGAGCAGCTTTTCATGTGCGTCTTGGCCATCCCTGTGTCTTCTTTGAAGAAACGTCTCTTTAGATCTTCTGCCCATTTTTGTATTGGGTTGTTTGTTTTATTAATATTAAGCTGCATGAGCTGTTTATATATATTGGAGATTAAACCTTTGTCCATTGATTCGTTTGTGAACGTTTTTGCCCATTCTGAGGGTTGCCTTTTTCCATTCCCGTTTTTTCTAACAAAGAAAGAAAGAAAGCAAAAGAAGCAGAACACTAATGTGCGTGAAATATGCCTCTTGAAACTGTCGTTTTGAAATATGGACGTCTTTTGAATTTTTTGGTCGATATATGACCCCAGGATTTGTTTTCAGGGCAGGTGTCATTTACAGGCCTGTAATGATTTGGAATATCCACTGACCATTAGCGCTGGCATTAAATCTGCAGTTGTGTGAAACGGCCACAAGGTGGCAGCAGTTCTCCCTTACCAAATCTGGTTACTAGGGCAGCAGACCCTCAATGGAAGTCGTGTTCTAGATTGGAATGTAGAACGGAATGTGCCAGGAGAAAGCCCCTCAAGTTTGTCTCACTACTTCTTGTTCGTGTTTTTAATTTAATTTTTTATTTTTATTACAGCAAGTTTGAGTACAACGTTTAGCATGTTGTAGGTGTGCAAGAGGTGGTTCTTTTACACATATACATATGTCTGTTCTTCCTGGGATCCTTTTCCCATGTACGTTATGACAGAATGTTGAGTAGTCTTCTCTTGGTACTCCGTAGGTCTTTGGTGATTATATACGTCTACTGTGTTTGTATCTGTCTGTTAACCCCAATATCGTAATGAATTCAATCCTCACACCTTTCCTTTGGTGAACCATAAGTTTGTTTAATGAATCTGTGATTGCCCTTCTCCGTGGAAATATCTGCCCTGGTATCAATTTATAGGTAACACCTATAAGTGATATGATATGATATGTGTCTTTCACTTTCTGACTTACTCCAAGTCACGTGATTACCTCGAGAATCATCTACGGTGCTGCAAATGGCATTGTGTCCTTTTTCTCCTTGGCGAATATTCTGTCTTAGCGAGGTCCATTTTCTGCAATGTGATTCCCTGAGGGCTGATGATTAGCTGACCTGGGCAGCCTGACCCTGCCGGCAAGCCCTCCCCAGGTGTGCCTGAGTTGAGGTCAATATAAACAGCACTCCAGGCAGCAATAGCCCCTGCAGCTGTGCCTTACTCCATATTCTCTGCCCCGTCAGCAGTCTCGGGGCTGTGCTGGTGGGAGGGTGTGAGGGTCCACGGCTTTGTGGGTGGCCCGGTGTGAGTGGGGCTCTGCTGGACTTTCGGCAGGAATTGCCAGGCTGCCACCTGTAAAGAAGAGGATGTGTCACCCATAACTTCCACTGGAATATCTCTCCGGGCTGAGGTGAGGAAGGAAAAAAAGGAGTGGGGGCCGGGACATGAGGGGTATCTCAGGCAGGGCAATAGAAAGCTTCCAAAAGAGCGCCCGTGGCCAGTACCATCCTGGCTGACCTGCAGGCAACAAGTTGGCCAGCGTGCTGTCGCTGGTGTGGCTCCACGGCCCTTCCTCTAGGCTTTCAAGCCCTTGTACATATTCAGGTGTTTCACCTGGGAAGGGTGGGAACAGTTCAGCAGCATCTGGCCTGGGGCTCAGCTCATGTTTACTCACAGAGGCCTCGGCACGGTCTCCCAGCTTTGCAATGAGGATGCTCCTTGCGTGGGCGGGCGGGGCTGCTGGCTGTATGGGAGATGATTCCCCACCTCTGACCAATTTCAGAATTGTTTACCACTGGAGCAAGTGCCTTGGTTGTGTTTTCCTCTGTATAATTCTTAGGTTCAGTTTTTTTTTTCTTTTTTGGTTCAAGTTAGATTTTATTCCTCACTTATGTATTTATAGATATAAGCATGGAAATAATTCATTCGTATAAATACATCAGTGTGAATGGAAGAACTTTTTTTCTGTTTTACTTTTACATTTTATTTTTTAAAATTTTGAAATTTAATTTTAGTTATTTTTTTTATACAGTAGGTTATTATTAGTTATCTATTTTATGCATAGACATGTATACAGGTCAATCCTAATCTCCCAACTCATCCCACCACCACCACCCCATGGCTTCCCCCACTTTGTGTCCATACGTTTGTTCTCTACCTCTGTGTCTCTATTTCTGCCCTGCAAACCAGTTCATCTCTACCATTTTTCTAGGTTCCACATATAGGCATTAATATACAATATTTGTTTTTCTCTTTTGACTTACTTCACTCAGTATGACAGTCTCTAGATCCATCAACTTCTCTACAAATGACCCAGTTTCATTCCTTTTTATGGCTGAGTAATATTCCATTTTATATATGTACCACATCTTTATCCATTCGTCTGTCTGTGGGCATTTAGGTTGCTTCCATTACCTGGCTATTGTAAATAGTGCTGCAATGAACATTGTGGTGAATGTGTCTCTGAGATTTATGGTTTTCTCTGGGTATATGCCCAGAAGTGGGATTGCTGGATCCTATGGTAATTCTCTTTTTAGTTTTTTAAAGGAACCTCCATACTGTTCTCCATAGTGACTGTATCAATTTACATTCCCACCAATAGCGGAAGAGGGTTCCTTTTGTCCACACCCTCCCCAGAATTTGTTGTTTGTAGATTATCTGATGATGCCGATTCTAACAGGTGTGAGGTCTTACCTCATTGTAGTTTTGATTTGCATTTCTCTAATAAGTAGTGATGTTGAGCAGCTTTTCATGTGCGTCTTGGCCATCCCTGTGTCTTCTTTGAAGAAACGTCTCTTTAGATCTTCTGCCCATTTTTGTATTGGGTTGTTTGTTTTATTAATATTAAGCTGCATGAGCTGTTTATATATATTGGAGATTAAACCTTTGTACATTGATTCGTTTGTGAACGTTTTTGCCCATTCTGAGGGTTGCCTTTTTCCATTCCCGTTTTTTCTAACAAAGAAAGAAAGAAAGCAAAAGAAGCAGAACACTAATGTGCGTGAAATATGCCTCTTGAAACTGTCGTTTTGAAATATGGACGTCTTTTGAATTTTTTGGTCGATATATGACCCCAGGATTTGTTTTCAGGGCAGGTGTCATTTACAGGCCTGTAATGATTTGGAATATCCACTGACCATTAGCGCTGGCATTAAATCTGCAGTTGTGTGAAACGGCCACAAGGTGGCAGCAGTTCTCCCTTACCAAATCTGGTTACTAGGGCAGCAGACCCTCAATGGAAGTCGTGTTCTAGATTGGAATGTAGAACGGAATGTGCCAGGAGAAAGCCCCTCAAGTTTGTCTCACTACTTCTTGTTCGTGTTTTTAATTTAATTTTTTATTTTTATTACAGCAAGTTTGAGTACAACGTTTAGCATGTTGTAGGTGTGCAAGAGGTTGTTCTTTTACACATATACATATGTCTGTTCTTCCTGGGATCCTTTTCCCATGTACGTTATGACAGAATGTTGAGTAGTCTTCTCTTGGTACTCCGTAGGTCTTTGGTGATTATATACGTCTACTGTGTTTGTATCTGTCTGTTAACCCCAATATCGTAATGAATTCAATCCTCACACCTTTCCTTTGGTAAACCATAAGTTTGTTTAATGAATCTGTGATTGCCCTTCTCCGTGGAAATATCTGCCCTGGTATCAATTTATAGGTAACACCTATAAGTGATATGATATGATATGTGTCTTTCACTTTCTGACTTACTCCAAGTCACGTGATTACCTCGAGAATCATCTACGGTGCTGCAAATGGCATTGTGTCCTTTTTCTCCTTGGCGAATATTCTGTCTTAGCGAGGTCCATTTTCTGCAATGTGATTCCCTGAGGGCTGAGGATTAGCTGACCTGGGCAGCCTGACCCTGCCGGCAAGCCCTCCCCAGGTGTGCCTGGGTTGAGGTCAATATAAACAGCACTCCAGGCAGCTATAGCGCCTGCAGCTGTGCCTTACTCCATATTCTCTGCCCCGTCAGCAGTCTCGGGGCTGTGCTGGTGGGAGGGTGTGAGGGTCCACGTCTTTGTGGGTGGCCCGGTGTGAGTGGGGCTCTGCTGGACTTTCGGCAGGAGTTGCCAGGCTGCCACCTGTAAAGAAGAGGATGTGTCACCCATAACTTCCACTGGAATATCTCTCCGGGCTGAGGTGAGGAAGGAAAAAAAGGAGTGGGGGCCGGGACAGGAGGGGTATCTCAGGCAGGGCAATAGAAAGCTTCCAGAAGAGCGCCCGTGGCCAGTACCATCCTGGCTGACCTGCAGGCAACAAGTTGGCCAGCGTGCTGTCGCTGGTGTGGCTCCACGGCCCTTCCTCTAGGCTTTCAAGCCCTTGTACATATTCAGGTGTTTCACCTGGGAAGGGTGGGAACAGTTCAGCAGCATCTGGCCTGGGGCTCAGCTCATGTTTACTCACAGAGGCCTCGGCACGGTCTCCCAGCTTTGCAATGAGGATGCTCCTTGCGTGGGCGGGCGGGGCTGCTGGCTGTATGGGAGATGATTCCCCACCTCTGACCAATTTCAGAATTGTTTACCACTGGAGCAAGTGCCTTGGTAGTGTTTTCCTCTGTATAATTCTTAGGTTCAGTTTCTTTTTTCTTTTTTGGTTCAAGTTAGATTTTATTCCTCATTTATGTATTTATAGTTATAAGCATGGAAATAATTCATTCGTATAAATACATCAGTGTGAATGGAAGAACTTTTTTTCTGTTTTACTTTTACATTTTATTTTTTAAAATTTTGAAATTTAATTTTAGTTATTTTTTTTATACAGTAGGTTATTATTAGTTATCTATTTTATGCATAGACATGTATACAGGTCAATCCTAATCTCCCAACTCATTCCACCACCACCACCCCATGGCTTACCCCACTTTGTGTCCATACGTTTGTTCTCTACCTCTGTGTCTCTATTTCTGCCCTGCAAACCAGTTCATCTCTACCATTTTTCTAGGTTCCACATATAGGCATTAATATACAATATTTGTTTTTCTCTTTCTGACTTACTTCACTCTGTATGACAGTCTCTAGATCCATCAACTTCTCTACAAATGACCCAGTTTCATTCCTTTTTATGGCTGAGTAATATTCCATTTTATATATGTACCACATCTTTATCCATTCGTCTGTCTGTGGGCATTTAGGTTGCTTCCATTACCTGGCTATTGTAAATAGTGCTGCAATGAACATTGTGGTGAATGTGTCTTTGTGATTTATGGTTTTCTCTGGGTATATGCCCAGAAGTGGGATTGCTGGATCCTATGGTAATTCTCTTTTTAGTTTTTTAAAGGAACCTCCATACTGTTCTCCATAGTGACTGTATCAATTTACATTCCCACCAATAGCGGAAGAGGGTTCCTTTTGTCCACACCCTCCCCAGAATTTGTTGTTTGTAGATTATCTGATGATGCCGATTCTAACAGGTGTGAGGTCTTACCCCATTGTAGTTTTGATTTGCATTTCTCTAATAATTAGTGATGTTGAGAAGCTTTTCATGTGCGTCTTGGCCATCTCTGTGTCTTCTTTGAAGAAACGTCTCTTTAGATCTTCTGCCCATTTTTGTATTGGGTTGTTTGTTTTATTAATATTAAGCTGCATGAGCTGTTTATATATATTGGAGATTAAACCTTTGTCCATTGATTCGTTTGTGAACGTTTTTGCCCATTCTGAGGGTTGCCTTTTTCCATTCCCGTTCTTTTAACAAAGAAAGAAAGAAAGCAATAGAAGCAGAACACTAATGTGCGTGAAATATGCCTCTTGAAACTGTCGTTTTGAAATATGGACGTCTTTTGAATTTTTTGGTCGATATATGACCCCAGGATTTGTTTTCAGGGCAGGTGTCATTTACAGGCCTGTAATGATTTGGAATATCCACTGACCATTAGCGCTGGCATTAAATCTGCAGTTGTGTGAAACGGCCACAAGGTGGCAGCAGTTCTGCCTTACCAAATCTGGTTACAAGGGCAGCAGAGCCTCAATGGAAGTCGTGTTCTAGATTGGAATGTAGAACGGAATGTGCCAGGAGAAAGCCCCTCAAGTTTGTCTCACTACTTCTTGTTCGTGTTTTTAATTTAATTTTTTATTTTTTATTACAGCAAGTTTGAGTACAACGTTTAGCATGTTGTAGGTGTGCAAGAGGTGGTTCTTTTACACATATACATATGTCTGTTCTTCCTGGGATCCTTTTCCCATGTACGTTATGACAGAATGTTGAGTAGTCTTCTCTTGGTACTCCGTAGGTCTTTGGTGATTATATACGTCTACTGTGTTTGTATCTGTCTGTTAACCCCAATATCGTAATGAATTCAATCCTCACACCTTTCCTTTGGTGAACCATAAGTTTGTTTAATGAATCTGTGATTGCCCTTCTCCGTGGAAATATCTGCCCTGGTATCAATTTATAGGTAACACCTATAAGTGATATGATATGATATGTGTCTTTCACTTTCTGACTTACTCCAAGTCACGTGATTACCTCGAGACTCATCTACGGTGCTGCAAATGGCATTGTGTCCTTTTTCTCCTTGGCGAATATTCTGTCTTAGCGAGGTCCATTTTCTGCAATGTGATTCCCTGAGGGCTGAGGATTAGCTGACCTGGGCAGCCTGACCCTGCCGGCAAGCCCTCCCCAGGTGTGCCTGTGTTGAGGTCAATATAAACAGCACTCCAGGCAGCAATAGCCCCTGCAGCTGTGCCTTACTCCATATTCTCTGCCCCGTCAGCAGTCTCGGGGCTGTGCTGGTGGGAGGGTGTGAGGGTCCACGGCTTTGTGGGTGGCCCGGTGTGAGTGGGGCTCTGCTGGACTTTCGGCAGGAGTTGCCAGGCTGCCACCTGTAAAGAAGAGGATGTGTCACCCATAACTTCCACTGGAATATCTCTCCGGGCTGAGGTGAGGAAGGAAAAAAAGGAGTGGGGGCCGGGACAGGAGGGGTATCTCAGGCAGGGCAATAGAAAGCTTCCAGAAGAGCGCCCGTGGCCAGTACCATCCTGGCTGACCTGCAGGCAACAAGTTGGCCAGCGTGCTGTCGCTGGTGTGGCTCCACGGCCCTTCCTCTAGGCTTTCAAGCCCTTGTACATATTCAGGTGTTTCACCTGGGAAGGGTGGGAACAGTTCAGCAGCATCTGGCCTGGGGCTCAGCTCATGTTTACTCACAGAGGCCTCGGCACGGTCTCCCAGCTTTGCAATGAGGATGCTCCTTGCGTGGGCGGGCGGGGCTGCTGGCTGTATGGGAGATGATTCCCCAACTCTGACCAATTTCAGAATTGTTTACCACTGGAGCAAGTGCCTTGGTAGTGTTTTCCTCTGTATAATTCTTAGGTTCAGTTTTTTTTTTCTTTTTTGGTTCAAGTTAGATTTTATTCCTCACTTATGTATTTATAGATATAAGCATGGAAATAATTCATTCGTATAAATACATCAGTGTGAATGGAAGAACTTTTTTTCTGTTTTACTTTTACATTTTATTTTTTAAAATTTTGAAATTTAATTTTAGTTATTTTTTTTATACAGTAGGTTATTATTAGTTATCTATTTTATGCATAGACATGTATACAGGTCAATCCTAATCTCCCAACTCATCCCACCACCACCACCCCATGGCTTCCCCCACTTTGTGTCCATACGTTTGTTCTCTACCTCTGTGTCTCTATTTCTGCCCTGCAAACCAGTTCATCTCTACCATTTTTCTAGGTTCCACATATAGGCATTAATATACAATATTTGTTTTTCTCTTTTGACTTACTTCACTCAGTATGACAGTCTCTAGATCCATCAACTTCTCTACAAATGACCCAGTTTCATTCCTTTTTATGGCTGAGTAATATTCCATTTTATATATGTACCACATCTTTATCCATTCGTCTGTCTGTGGGCATTTAGGTTGCTTCCATTACCTGGCTATTGTAAATAGTGCTGCAATGAACATTGTGGTGAATGTGTCTCTGTGATTTATGGTTTTCTCTGGGTATATGCCCAGAAGTGGGATTGCTGGATCCTATGGTAATTCTCTTTTTAGTTTTTTAAAGGAACCTCCATACTGTTCTCCATAGTGACTGTATCAATTTACATTCCCACCAATAGCGGAAGAGGGTTCCTTTTGTCCACACCCTCCCCAGAATTTGTTGTTTGTAGATTATCTGATGATGCCGATTCTAACAGGTGTGAGGTCTTACCTCATTGTAGTTTTGATTTGCATTTCTCTAATAAGTAGTGATGTTGAGCAGCTTTTCATGTGCGTCTTGGCCATCTCTGTGTCTTCTTTGAAGAAACGTCTCTTTAGATCTTCTGCCCATTTTTGTATTGGGTTGTTTGTTTTATTAATATTAAGCTGCATGAGCTGTTTATATATATTGGAGATTAAACCTTTGTCCATTGATTCGTTTGTGAACGTTTTTGCCCATTCTGAGGGTTGCCTTTTTCCATTCCCGTTTTTTCTAACAAAGAAAGAAAGAAAGCAAAAGAAGCAGAACACTAATGTGCGTGAAATATGCCTCTTGAAACTGTCGTTTTGAAATATGGACGTCTTTTGAATTTTTTGGTCGATATATGACCCCAGGATTTGTTTTCAGGGCAGGTGTCATTTACAGGCCTGTAATGATTTGGAATATCCACTGACCATTAGCGCTGGCATTAAACCTGCAGTTGTGTGAAACGGCCACAAGGTGGCAGCAGTTCTCCCTTACCAAATCTGGTTACTAGGGCAGCAGAGCCTCAATGGAAGTCGTGTTCTAGATTGGAATGTAGAACGGAATGTGCCAGGAGAAAGCCCCTCAAGTTTGTCTCACTACTTCTTGTTCGTGTTTTTAATTTAATTTTTTATTTTTTATTACAGCAAGTTTGAGTACAACGTTTAGCATGTTGTAGGTGTGCAAGAGGTGGTTCTTTTACACATATACATATGTCTGTTCTTCCTGGGATCCTTTTCCCATGTACGTTATGACAGAATGTTGAGTAGTCTTCTCTTGGTACTCCGTAGGTCTTTGGTGATTATATACGTCTACTGTGTTTGTATCTGTCTGTTAACCCCAATATCGTAATGAATTCAATCCTCACACCTTTCCTTTGGTGAACCATAAGTTTGTTTAATGAATCTGTGATTGCCCTTCTCCGTGGAAATATCTGCCCTGGTATCAATTTATAGGTAACACCTATAAGTGATATGATATGATATGTGTCTTTCACTTTCTGACTTACTCCAAGTCACGTGATTACCTCGAGACTCATCTACGGTGCTGCAAATGGCATTGTGTCCTTTTTCTCCTTGGCGAATATTGTGTCTTAGCGAGGTCCATTTTCTGCAATGTGATTCCCTGAGGGCTGAGGATTAGCTGACCTGAGCAGCCTGACCCTGCCGGCAAGCCCTCCCCAGGTGTGCCTGGGTTGAGGTCAATATAAACAGCACTCCAGGCAGCTATAGCCCCTGCAGCTGTGCCTTACTCCATATTCTCTGCCCCGTCAGCAGTCTCGGGGCTGTGCTGGTGGGAGGGTGTGAGGGTCCACGTCTTTGTGGGTGGCCCGGTGTGAGTGGGGCTCTGCTGGACTTTCGGAAGGAGTTGCCAGGCTGCCACCTGTAAAGAAGAGGATGTGTCACCCATAACTTCCACTGGAATATCTCTCCGGGCTGAGGTGAGGAAGGAAAAAAAGGAGTGGGGGCCGGGACAGGAGGGGTATCTCAGGCAGGGCAATAGAAAGCTTCCAGAAGAGCGCCCGTGGCCAGTACCATCCTGGCTGACCTGCAGGCACCAAGTTGGCCTGCGTGCTGTCGCTGGTGTGGCTCCACGGCCCATCCTCTAGGCTTTCAAGCCCTTGTACATATTCAGGTGTTTCACCTGGGAAGGGTGGGAACTATTCAGCAGCATCTGGCCTGGGGCTCAGCTCACGTTTACTCACAGATGCCTCGGCACGGTCTCCCAGCTTTGCAATGAGGATGCTCCTTGCGTGGGCGGGCGGGGCTGCTGGCTGTATGGGAGATGATTCCCCACCTCTGACCAATTTCAGAATTGTTTACCACTGGAGCAAGTGCCTTGGTAGTGTTTTCCTCTGTATAACTGTTAGGTTCAGTTTTTTTTTTTCTTTTTCGGTTCAAGTTAGAATTTATTCCTCATTTATGTATTTATAGATATAAGCATGGAAACAATTCATTCGTATAAATACATCAGTGTGAATGGAAGAACTTTTTTTCTGTTTTATTTTTACATTTTATTTTTTAAAATTTTGAAATTTAATTTTAGTTATTTTTTTATACAGTAGGTTATTATTAGTTATCTATTTTATGCATAGACATGTATACAGGTCAATCCTAATCTCCCAACTCATCCCACCACCACCACCCCATGGCTTCCCCCACTTTGTGTCCATACGTTTGTTCTCTACCTCTGTGTCTCTATTTCTGCCCTGCAAACCAGTTCATCTCTACCATTTTTCTAGGTTCCACATATAGGCATTAATATACAATATTTGTTTTTCACTTTCTGACTTACTTCACTCTGTATGACAGTCTCTAGATCGATCAACTTCTCTACAAATGACCCAGTTTCATTCCTTTTTATGGCTGAGTAATATTCCATTTTATATATGTACCACATCTTTATCCATTCGTCTGTCTGTGGGCATTTATGTTGCTTCCATAACTTGGCTATTGTAAATAGTGCTGCAATGAACATTGTGGTGAATGTGTCTCTGTGATTTATGGTTTTCTCTGGGTATATGCCCAGAAGTGGGATTGCTGGATCCTATGGTAATTCTCTTTTTAGTTTTTTAATGGAACCTCCATACTGTTCTCCATAGTGACTGTATCAATTTACATTCCCACCAATAGCGGAAGAGGGTTCCTTTTGTCCACACCCTCCCCAGAATTTGTTGTTTGTAGATTATCTGATGATGCCGATTCTAACAGGTGTGAGGTCTTACCTCATTGTAGTTTTGATTTGCATTTCTCTAATAATTAGTGACGTTGAGCAGCTTTTCATGTGCGTCTTGGCCATCTCTGTGTCTTCTTTGAAGAAACGTCTCTTTAGATCTTTTGCCCATTTTTGTATTGGGTTGTTTGTTTTATTAATATTAAGCTGCATGAGCTGTTTATATATATTGGAGATTAAACCTTTGTCCATTGATTCGTTTGTGAACGTTTTTGCCCATTCTGAGGGTTGCCTTTTTCCATTAAAGTTTTTTCTAACAAAGAAAGAAAGAAAGCAAAAGAAGCAGAACACTAATGTGCGTGAAATATGCCTCTTGAAACTGTCGTTTTGAAATATGGACGTCTTTTGAATTTTTTGGTCGATATATGACCCCAGGATTTGTTTTCAGGGCAGGTGTCATTTACAGGCCTGTAATGATTTGGAATATCCACTGACCATTAGCGCTGGCATTAAACCTGCAGTTGTGTGAAACGGCCACAAGGTGGCAGCAGTTCTCCCTTACCAAATCTGGTTACTAGGGCAGCAGAGCCTCAATGGAAGTGGTGTTCTAGATTGGAATGTAGAACGGAATGTGCCAGGAGAAAGCCCCTCAAGTTTGTCTCACTACTTCTTGTTCGTGTTTTTAATTTAATTTTTTATTTTTTATTACAGCAAGTTTGAGTACAACGTTTAGCATGTTGTAGGTGTGCAAGAGGTGGTTCTTTTACACATATACATATGTCTGTTCTTCCTGGGATCCTTTTCCCATGTACGTTATGACAGAATGTTGAGTAGTCTTCTCTTGGTACTCCGTAGGTCTTTGGTGATTATATACGTCTACTGTGTTTGTATCTGTCTGTTAACCCCAATATCGTAATGAATTCAATCCTCACACCTTTCCTTTGGTGAACCATAAGTTTGTTTAATGAATCTGTGATTGCCCTTCTCCGTGGAAATATCTGCCCTGGTATCAATTTATAGGTAACACCTATAAGTGATATGATATGATATGTGTCTTTCACTTTCTGACTTTCTCCAAGTCACGTGATTACCTCGAGACTCATCTACGGTGCTGCAAATGGCATTGTGTCCTTTTTCTCCTTGGCGAATATTCTGTCTTAGCGAGGTCCATTTTCTGCAATGTGATTCCCTGAGGGCTGAGGATTAGCTGACCTGGGCAGCCTGACCCTGCCGGCAAGCCCTCCCCAGGTGTGCCTGGGTTGAGGTCAATATAAACAGCACTCCAGGCAGCTATAGCCCCTGCAGCTGTGCCTTACTCCATATTCTCTGCCCCGTCAGCAGTCTCGGGGCTGTGCTGGTGGGAGGGTGTGAGGGTCCACGTCTTTGTGGGTGGCCCGGTGTGAGTGGGGCTCTGCTGGACTTTCGGAAGGAGTTGCCAGGCTGCCACCTGTAAAGAAGAGGATGTGTCACCCATAACTTCCACTGGAATATCTCTCCGGGCTGAGGTGAGGAAGGAAAAAAAGGAGTGGGGGCCGGGACAGGAGGGGTATCTCAGGCAGGGCAATAGAAAGCTTCCAGAAGAGCGCCCGTGGCCAGTACCATCCTGGCTGACCTGCAGGCACCAAGTTGGCCTGCGTGCTGTCGCTGGTGTGGCTCCACGGCCCATCCTCTAGGCTTTCAAGCCCTTGTACATATTCAGGTGTTTCACCTGGGAAGGGTGGGAACTATTCAGCAGCATCTGGCCTGGGGCTCAGCTCACGTTTACTCACAGATGCCTCGGCACGGTCTCCCAGCTTTGCAATGAGGATGCTCCTTGCGTGGGCGGGCGGGGCTGCTGGCTGTATGGGAGATGATTCCCCACCTCTGACCAATTTCAGAATTGTTTACCACTGGAGCAAGTGCCTTGGTAGTGTTTTCCTCTGTATAACTGTTAGGTTCAGTTTTTTTTTTTCTTTTTCGGTTCAAGTTAGAATTTATTCCTCATTTATGTATTTATAGATATAAGCATGGAAACAATTCATTCGTATAAATACATCAGTGTGAATGGAAGAACTTTTTTTCTGTTTTATTTTTACATTTTATTTTTTAAAATTTTGAAATTTAATTTTAGTTATTTTTTTATACAGTAGGTTATTATTAGTTATCTATTTTATGCATAGACATGTATACAGGTCAATCCTAATCTCTCAACTCATCCCACCACCACCACCCCATGGCTTCCCCCACTTTGTGTCCATACGTTTGTTCTCTACCTCTGTGTCTCTATTTCTGCCCTGCAAACCAGTTCATCTCTACCATTTTTCTAGGTTCCACATATAGGCATTAATATACAATATTTGTTTTTCACTTTCTGACATACTTCACTCTGTATGACAGTCTCTAGATCGATCAACTTCTCTACAAATGACCCAGTTTCATTCCTTTTTATGGCTGAGTAATATTCCATTTTATATATGTACCACATCTTTATCCATTCGTCTGTCTGTGGGCATTTATGTTGCTTCCATAACTTGGCTATTGTAAATAGTGCTGCAATGAACATTGTGGTGAATGTGTCTCTGTGATTTATGGTTTACTCTGGGTATATGCCCAGAAGTGGGATTGCTGGATCCTATGGTAATTCTCTTTTTAGTTTTTTAATGGAACCTCCATACTGTTCTCCATAGTGACTGTATCAATTTACATTCCCACCAATAGCGGAAGAGGGTTCCTTTTGTCCACACCCTCCCCAGAATTTGTTGTTTGTAGATTATCTGATGATGCCGATTCTAACAGGTGTGAGGTCTTACCTCATTGTAGTTTTGATTTGCATTTCTCTAATAATTAGTGACGTTGAGCAGCTTTTCATGTGCGTCTTGGCCATCTCTGTGTCTTCTTTGAAGAAACGTCTCTTTAGATCTTCTGCCCATTTTTGTATTGGGTTGTTTGTTTTATTAATATTAAGCTGCATGAGCTGTTTATATATATTGGAGATTAAACCTTTGTCCATTGATTCGTTTGTGAACGTTTTTGCCCATTCTGAGGGTTGCCTTTTTCCATTAAAGTTTTTTCTAACAAAGAAAGAAAGAAAGCAAAAGAAGCAGAACACTAATGTGCGTGAAATATGCCTCTTGAAACTGTCGTTTTGAAATATGGACGTCTTTTGAATTTTTTGGTCGATATATGACCCCAGGATTTGTTTTCAGGGCAGGTGTCATTTACAGGCCTGTAATGATTTGGAATATCCCCTGACCATTAGCGCTGGCATTAAACCTGCAGTTGTGTGAAACGGCCACAAGGTGGCAGCAGTTCTCCCTTACCAAATCTGGTTACTAGGGCAGCAGAGCCTCAATGGAAGTGGTGTTCTAGATTGGAATGTAGAACGGAATGTGCCAGGAGAAAGCCCCTCAAGTTTGTCTCACTACTTCTTGTTCGTGTTTTTAATTTAATTTTTTATTTTTTATTACAGCAAGTTTGAGTACAACGTTTAGCATGTTGTAGGTGTGCAAGAGGTGGTTCTTTTACACATATACATATGTCTGTTCTTCCTGGGATCCTTTTCCCATGTACGTTATGACAGAATGTTGAGTAGTCTTCTCTTGGTACTCCGTAGGTCTTTGGTGATTATATACGTCTACTGTGTTTGTATCTGTCTGTTAACCCCAATATCGTAATGAATTCAATCCTCACACCTTTCCTTTGGTGAACCATAAGTTTGTTTAATGAATCTGTGATTGCCCTTCTCCGTGGAAATATCTGCCCTGGTATCAATTTATAGGTAACACCTATAAGTGATATGATATGATATGTGTCTTTCACTTTCTGACTTTCTCCAAGTCACGTGATTACCTCGAGACTCATCTACGGTGCTGCAAATGGCATTGTGTCCTTTTTCTCCTTGGCGAATATTCTGTCTTAGCGAGGTCCATTTTCTGCAATGTGATTCCCTGAGGGCTGAGGATTAGCTGACCTGGGCAGCCTGACCCTGCCGGCAAGCCCTCCCCAGGTGTGCCTGGGTTGAGGTCAATATAAACAGCACTCCAGGCAGCTATAGCCCCTGCAGCTGTGCCTTACTCCATATTCTCTGCCCCGTCAGCAGTCTCGGGGCTGTGCTGGTGGGAGGGTGTGAGGGTCCACGTCTTTGTGGGTGGCCCGGTGTGAGTGGGGCTCTGCTGGACTTTCGGAAGGAGTTGCCAGGCTGCCACCTGTAAAGAAGAGGATGTGTCACCCATAACTTCCACTGGAATATCTCTCCGGGCTGAGGTGAGGAAGGAAAAAAAGGAGTGGGGGCCGGGACAGGAGGGGTATCTCAGGCAGGGCAATAGAAAGCTTCCAGAAGAGCGCCCGTGGCCAGTACCATCCTGGCTGACCTGCAGGCACCAAGTTGGCCTGCGTGCTGTCGCTGGTGTGGCTCCACGGCCCATCCTCTAGGCTTTCAAGCCCTTGTACATATTCAGGTGTTTCACCTGGGAAGGGTGGGAACTATTCAGCAGCATCTGGCCTGGGGCTCAGCTCACGTTTACTCACAGATGCCTCGGCACGGTCTCCCAGCTTTGCAATGAGGATGCTCCTTGCGTGGGCGGGCGGGGCTGCTGGCTGTATGGGAGATGATTCCCCACCTCTGACCAATTTCAGAATTGTTTACCACTGGAGCAAGTGCCTTGGTAGTGTTTTCCTCTGTATAACTGTTAGGTTCAGTTTTTTTTTTTTCTTTTTCGGTTCAAGTTAGAATTTATTCCTCATTTATGTATTTATAGATATAAGCATGGAAACAATTCATTCGTATAAATACATCAGTGTGAATGGAAGAACTTTTTTTCTGTTTTATTTTTACATTTTATTTTTTAAAATTTTGAAATTTAATTTTAGTTATTTTTTTATACAGTAGGTTATTATTAGTTATCTATTTTATGCATAGACATGTATACAGGTCAATCCTAATCTCCCAACTCATCCCACCACCACCACCCCATGGCATCCCCCACTTTGTGTCCATACGTTTGTTCTCTACCTCTGTGTCTCTATTTCTGCCCTGCAAACCAGTTCATCTCTACCATTTTTCTAGGTTCCACATATAGGCATTAATATACAATATTTGTTTTTCACTTTCTGACTTACTTCACTCTGTATGACAGTCTCTAGATCGATCAACTTCTCTACAAATGACCCAGTTTCATTCCTTTTTATGGCTGAGTAATATTCCATTTTATATATGTACCACATCTTTATCCATTCGTCTGTCTGTGGGCATTTATGTTGCTTCCATAACTTGGCTATTGTAAATAGTGCTGCAATGAACATTGTGGTGAATGTGTCTCTGTGATTTATGGTTTTCTCTGGGTATATGCCCAGAAGTGGGATTGCTGGATCCTATGGTAATTCTCTTTTTAGTTTTTTAATGGAACCTCCATACTGTTCTCCATAGTGACTGTATCAATTTACATTCCCACCAATAGCGGAAGAGGGTTCCTTTTGTCCACACCCTCCCCAGAATTTGTTGTTTGTAGATTATCTGATGATGCCGATTCTAACAGGTGTGAGGTCTTACCTCATTGTAGTTTTGATTTGCATTTCTCTAATAATTAGTGATGTTGAGCAGCTTTTCATGTGCGTCTTGGCCATCTCTGTGTCTTCTTTGAAGAAACGTCTCTTTAGATCTTCTGCCCATTTTTGTATTGGGTTGTTTGTTTTATTAATATTAAGCTGCATGAGCTGTTTATATATATTGGAGATTAAACCTTTGTCCATTGATTCGTTTGTGAACGTTTTTGCCCATTCTGAGGGTTGCCTTTTTCCATTAAAGTTTTTTCTAACAAAGAAAGAAAGAAAGCAAAAGAAGCAGAACACTAATGTGCGTGAAATATGCCTCTTGAAACTGTCGTTTTGAAATATGGACGTCTTTTGAATTTTTTGGTCGATATATGACCCCAGGATTTGTTTTCAGGGCAGGTGTCATTTACAGGCCTGTAATGATTTGGAATATCCCCTGACCATTAGCGCTGGCATTAAACCTGCAGTTGTGTGAAACGGCCACAAGGTGGCAGCAGTTCTCCCTTACCAATTCTGGTTACTAGGGCAGCAGAGACTCAATGGAAGTCGTGTTCTAGATTGGAATGTAGAACGGAATGTGCCAGGAGAAAGCCCCTCAAGTTTGTCTCACTACTTCTTGTTCGTGTTCTTAATTTAATTTTTTATTTTTTATTACAGCAAGTTTGAGTACAACGTTTAGCTTGTTGTAGGTGTGCAAGAGGTGGTTCTTTTACACATATACATATGTCTGTTCTTCCTGGGATCCTTTTCCCATGTACGTTATGACAGAATGTTGAGTAGTCTTCTCTTGGTACTCCGTAGGTCTTTGGTGATTATATACGTCTACTGTGTTTGTATATGTCTGTTAACCCCAATATCGTAATGAATTCAATCCTCACACCTTTCCTTTGGTGAACCATAAGTTTGTTTAATGAATCTGTGATTGCCCTTCTCCGTGGAAATATCTGCCCTGGTATCAATTTATAGGTAACACCTATAAGTGATATGATATGATATGTGTCTTTCACTTTCTGACTTACTCCAAGTCACGTGATTACCTCGAGACTCATCTACGGTGCTGCAAATGGCATTGTGTCCTTTTTCTCCTTGGCGAATATTCTGTCTTAGCGAGGTCCATATTCTGCAATGTGATTCCCTGAGGGCTGAGGATTAGCTGACCTGGGCAGCCTGACCCTGCCGGCAAGCCCTCCCCAGGTGTGCCTGGGTTGAGGTCAATATAAACAGCACTCCAGGCAGCAATAGCCCCTGCAGCTGTGCCTGACTCCATATCCTCTGCCCCGTCAGCAGTCTCGGGGCTGTGCTGGTGGGAGGGTGTGAGGGTCCACGGCTTTGTGGGTGGCCCGGTGTGAGTGGGGCTCTGCTGGACTTTCGGCAGGAGTTGCCAGGCTGCCACCTGTAAAGAAGAGGATGTGTCACCCATAACTTCCACTGGAATATCTCTCCGGGCTGAGGTGAGGAAGGAAAAAAAGGAGTGGGGGCCGGGACAGGAGGGGTATCTCAGGCAGGGCAATAGAAAGCTTCCAGAAGAGCGCCCGTGTCCAGTACCATCCTGGCTGACCTGCAGGCAACAAGTTGGCCAGCGTGCTGTCGCTGGTGTGGCTCCACGGCCCTTCCTCTAGGCTTTCAAGCCCTTGTACATATTCAGGTGTTTCACCTGGGAAGGGTGGGAACAGTTCAGCAGCATCTGGCCTGGGGCTCAGCTCATGTTTACTCACAGAGGCCTCGGCACGGTCTCCCAGCTTTGCAATGAGGATGCTCCTTGCGTGGGCGGGCGGGGCTGCTGGCTGTATGGGAGATGATTCCCCACCTCTGACCAATTTCAGAATTGTTTACCACTGGAGCAAGTGCCTTGGTAGTGTTTTCCACTGTATAATTCTTAGGTTCAGTTTTTTTTTTCTTTTTTGGTTCAAGTTAGATTTTATTCCTCATTTATGTATTTATAGATATAAGCATGGAAATAATTCATTCGTATAAATACATCAGTGTGAATGGAAGAACTTTTTTTCTGTTTTACTTTTACATTTTATTTTTTAAAATTTTGAAATTTAATTTTAGTTATTTTTTTATACAGTAGGTTATTATTAGTTATCTATTTTATGCATAGACATGTATACAGGTCAATCCTAATCTCCCAACTCATCCCACCACCACCACCCCATGGCTTCCCCCACTTTGTGTCCATACGTTTGTTCTCTACCTCTGTGTCTCTATTTCTGCCCTGCAAACCAGTTCATCTCTACCATTTTTCTAGGTTCCACATATAGGCATTAATATACAATATTTGTTTTTCTCTTTCTGACTTACTTCACTCTGTATGACAGTCTCTAGATCCATCAACTTCTCTACAAATGACCCAGTTTCATTCCTTTTTATGGCTGAGTATTATTCCATTTTATATATGTACCACATCTTTATCCATTCGTCTGTCTGTGGGCATTTAGGTTGCTTCCATTACCTGGCTATTGTAAATAGTGCTGCAATGAACATTGTGGTGAATGTGTCTCTGTGATTTATGGTTTTCTCTGGGTATATGCCCAGAAGTGGGATTGCTGGATCCTATGGTAATTCTCTTTTTAGTTTTTTAAAGGAACCTCCATACTGTTCTCCATAGTGACTGTATCAATTTACATTCCCACCAATAGCGGAAGAGGGTTCCTTTTGTCCACACCCTCCCCAGAATTTGTTGTTTGTAGATTATCTGATGATGCCGATTCTAACAGGTGTGAGGTCTTACCCCATTGTAGTTTTGATTTGCATTTCTCTAATAATTAGTGATGTTGAGCAGCTTTTCATGTGCGTCTTGGCCATCTCTGTGTCTTCTTTGAAGAAACGTCTCTTTAGATCTTCTGCCCATTTTTGTATTGGGTTGTTTGTTTTATTAATATTAAGCTGCATGAGCTGTTTATATATATTGGAGATTAAACCTTTGTCCATTGATTCGTTTGTGAACGTTTTTGCCCATTCTGAGGGTTGCCTTTTTCCATTCCCGTTCTTTTAACAAAGAAAGAAAGAAAGCAATAGAAGCATAACACTAATGTGCGTGAAATATGCCTCTTGAAACTGTCGTTTTGAAATATGGACGTCTTTTGAATTTTTTGGTCGATATATGACCCCAGGATTTGTTTTCAGGGCAGGTGTCATTTACAGGCCTGTAATGATTTGGAATATCCACTGACCATTAGCGCTGGCATTAAATCTGCAGTTGTGTGAAACGGCCACAAGGTGGCAGCAGTTCTCCCTTACCAAATCTGGTTACTAGGGCAGCAGAGCCTCAATGGAAGTCGTGTTCTAGATTGGAATGTAGAACGGAATGTGCCAGGAGAAAGCCCCTCAAGTTTGTCTCACTACTTCTTGTTCGTGTTTTTAATTTAATTTTTTATTTTTATAACAGCAAGTTTGAGTACAACGTTTAGCATGTTGTAGGTGTGCAAGAGGTGGTTCTTTTACACATATACATATGTCTGTTCTTCCTGGGATCCTTTTCCCATGTACGTTATGACAGAATGTTGAGTAGTCTTCTCTTGGTACTCCGTAGGTCTTTGGTGATTATATACGTCTACTGTGTTTGTATCTGTCTGTTAACCCCAATATCGTAATGAATTCAATCCTCACACCTTTCCTTTGGTGAACCATAAGTTTGTTTAATGAATCTGTGATTGCCCTTCTCCGTGGAAATATCTGCCCTGGTATCAATTTATAGGTAACACCTATAAGTGATATGATATGATATGTGTCTTTCACTTTCTGACTTACTCCAAGTCACGTGATTACCTCGAGACTCATCTACGGTGCTGCAAATGGCATTGTGTCCTTTTTCTCCTTGGCGAATATTCTGTCTTAGCGAGGTCCATTTTCTGCAATGTGATTCCCTGAGGGCTGAGGATTAGCTGACCTGGGCAGCCTGACCCTGCCGGCAAGCCCTCCCCAGGTGTGCCTGGGTTGAGGTCAATATAAACAGCACTCCAGGCAGCTATAGCCCCTGCAGCTGTGCCTTACTCCATATTCTCTGCCCCGTCAGCAGTCTCGGGGCTGTGCTGGTGGGAGGGTGTGAGGGTCCACGGCTTTGTGGGTGGCCCGGTGTGAGTGGGGCTCTGCTGGACTTTCGGCAGGAGTTGCCAGGCTGCCACCTGTAAAGAAGAGGATGTGTCACCCATAACTTCCACTGGAATATCTCTCCGGGCTGAGGTGAGGAAGGAAAAAAAGGAGTGGGGGCCGGGACAGGAGGGGTATCTCAGGCAGGGCAATAGAAAGCTTCCAGAAGAGCGCCCGTGGCCAGTACCATCCTGGCTGACCTGCAGGCAACAAGTTGGCCAGCGTGCTGTCGCTGGTGTGGCTCCACGGCCCTTCCTCTAGGCTTTCAAGCCCTTGTACATATTCAGGTGTTTCACCTGGGAAGGGTGGGAACAGTTCAGCAGCATCTGGCCTGGGGCTCAGCTCATGTTTACTCACAGAGGCCTCGGCACGGTCTCCCAGCTTTGCAATGAGGATGCTCCTTGCGTGGGCGGGCGGGGCTGCTGGCTGTATGGGAGATGATTCCCCACCTCTGACCAATTTCAGAATTGTTTACCACTGGAGCAAGTTCCTTGGTAGTGTTTTCCTCTGTATAATTCTTAGGTTCAGTTTTTTTTTTCTTTTTTGGTTCAAGTTAGATTTTATTCCTCATTTATGTATTTATAGTTATAAGCATGGAAATAATTCATTCGTATAAATACATCAGTGTGAGTGGAAGAACTTTTTTTCTGTTTTACTTTTACATTTTATTTTTTAAAATTTTGAAATTTAATTTTAGTTATTTTTTTTATACAGTAGGTTATTATTAGTTATCTATTTTATGCATAGACATGTATACAGGTCAATCCTAATCTCCCAACTCATCCCACCACCACCACCCCATGGCTTACCCCACTTTGTGTCCATACGTTTGTTCTCTACCTCTGTGTCTCTATTTCTGCCCTGCAAACCAGTTCATCTCTACCATTTTTCTAGGTTCCACATATAGGCATTAATATACAATATTTGTTTTTCTCTTTCTGACTTACTTCACTCTGTATGACAGTCTCTAGATCCATCAACTTCTCTACAAATGACCCAGTTTCATTCCTTTTTATGGCTGAGTAATATTCCATTTTATATATGTACCACATCTTTATCCATTCGTCTGTCTGTGGGCATTTAGGTTGCTTCCATTACCTGGCTATTGTAAATAGTGCTGCAATGAACATTGTGGTGAATGTGTCTTTGTGATTTATGGTTTTCTCTGGGTATATGCCCAGAAGTGGGATTGCTGGATCCTATGGTAATTCTCTTTTTAGTTTTTTAAAGGAACCTCCATACTGTTCTCCATAGTGACTGTATCAATTTACATTCCCACCAATAGCGGAAGAGGGTTCCTTTTGTCCACACCCTCCCCAGAATTTGTTGTTTGTAGATTATCTGATGATGCCGATTCTAACAGGTGTGAGGTCTTACCCCATTGTAGTTTTGATTTGCATTTCTCTAATAATTAGTGATGTTGAGCAGCTTTTCATGTGCGTCTTGGCCATCTCTGTGTCTTCTTTGAAGAAACGTCTCTTTAGATCTTCTGCCCATTTTTGTATTGGGTTGTTTGTTTTATTAATATTAAGCTGCATGAGCTGTTTATATATATTGGAGATTAAACCTTTGTCCATTGATTCGTTTGTGAACGTTTTTGCCCATTCTGAGGGTTGCCTTTTTCCATTCCCGTTCTTTTAACAAAGAAAGAAAGAAAGCAATAGAAGCAGAACACTAATGTGCGTGAAATATGCCTCTTGAAACTGTCGTTTTGAAATATGGACGTCTTTTGAATTTTTTGGTCGATATATGACCCCAGGATTTGTTTTCAGGGCAGGTGTCATTTACAGGCCTGTAATGATTTGGAATATCCACTGACCATTAGCGCTGGCATTAAATCTGCAGTTGTGTGAAACGGCCACAAGGTGGCAGCAGTTCTGCCTTACCAAATCTGGTTACTAGGGCAGCAGAGCCTCAATGGAAGTCGTGTTCTAGATTGGAATGTAGAACGGAATGTGCCAGGAGAAAGCCCCTCAAGTTTGTCTCACTACTTCTTGTTCGTGTTTTTAATTTAATTTTTTATTTTTTATTACAGCAAGTTTGAGTACAACGTTTAGCATGTTGTAGGTGTGCAAGAGGTGGTTCTTTTACACATATACATATGTCTGTTCTTCCTGGGATCCTTTTCCCATGTACGTTATGACAGAATGTTGAGTAGTCTTCTCTTGGTACTCCGTAGGTCTTTGGTGATTATATACGTCTACTGTGTTTGTATCTGTCTGTTAACCCCAATATCGTAATGAATTCAATCCTCACACCTTTCCTTTGGTGAACCATAAGTTTGTTTAATGAATCTGTGATTGCCCTTCTCCGTGGAAATATCTGCCCTGGTATCAATTTATAGGTAACACCTATAAGTGATATGATATGATATGTGTCTTTCACTTTCTGACTTACTCCAAGTCACGTGATTACCTCGAGAATCATCTACGGTGCTGCAAATGGCATTGTGTCCTTTTTCTCCTTGGCGAATATTCTGTCTTAGCGAGGTCCATTTTCTGCAATGTGATTCCCCGAGGGCTGAGGATTAGCTGACCTGGGCAGCCTGACCCTGCCGGCAAGCCCTCCCCAGGTGTGCCTGAGTTGAGGTCAATATAAACAGCACTCCAGGCAGCAATAGCCCCTGCAGCTGTGCCTTACTCCATATTCTCTGCCCCGTCAGCAGTCTCGGGGCTGTGCTGGTGGGAGGGTGTGAGGGTCCACGGCTTTGTGGGTGGCCCGGTGTGAGTGGGGCTCTGCTGGACTTTCGGCAGGAGTTGCCAGGCTGCCACCTGTAAAGAAGAGGATGTGTCACCCATAACTTCCACTGGAATATCTCTCCGGGCTGAGGTGAGGAAGGAAAAAAAGGAGTGGGGGCCGGGACATGAGGGGTATCTCAGGCAGGGCAATAGAAAGCTTCCAGAAGAGCGCCCGTGGCCAGTACCATCCTGGCTGACCTGCAGGCAACAAGTTGGCCAGCGTGCTGTCGCTGGTGTGGCTCCACGGCCCTTCCTCTAGGCTTTCAAGCCCTTGTACATATTCAGGTGTTTCACCTGGGAAGGGTGGGAACAGTTCAGCAGCATCTGGCCTGGGGCTCAGCTCATGTTTACTCACAGAGGCCTCGGCACGGTCTCCCAGCTTTGCAATGAGGATGCTCCTTGCGTGGGCGGGCGGGGCTGCTGGCTGTATGGGAGATGATTCCCCACCTCTGACCAATTTCAGAATTGTTTACCACTGGAGCAAGTGCCTTGGTTGTGTTTTCCTCTGTATAATTCTTAGGTTCAGTTTTTTTTTTCTTTTTTGGTTCAAGTTAGATTTTATTCCTCACTTATGTATTTATAGATATAAGCATGGAAATAATTCATTCGTATAAATACATCAGTGTGAATGGAAGAACTTTTTTTCTGTTTTACTTTTACATTTTATTTTTTAAAATTTTGAAATTTAATTTTAGTTATTTTTTTTATACAGTAGGTTATTATTAGTTATCTATTTTATGCATAGACATGTATACAGGTCAATCCTAATCTCCCAACTCATCCCACCACCACCACCCCATGGCTTACCCCACTTTGTGTCCATACGTTTGTTCTCTACCTCTGTGTCTCTATTTCTGCCCTGCAAACCAGTTCATCTCTACCATTTTTCTAGGTTCCACATATAGGCATTAATATACAATATTTGTTTTTCTCTTTTGACTTACTTCACTCAGTATGACAGTCTCTAGATCCATCAACTTCTCTACAAATGACCCAGTTTCATTCCTTTTTATGGCTGAGTAATATTCCATTTTATATATGTACCACATCTTTATCCATTCGTCTGTCTGTGGGCATTTAGGTTGCTTCCATTACCTGGCTATTGTAAATAGTGCTGCAATGAACATTGTGGTGAATGTGTCTCTGAGATTTATGGTTTTCTCTGGGTATATGCCCAGAAGTGGGATTGCTGGATCCTATGGTAATTCTCTTTTTAGTTTTTTAAAGGAACCTCCATACTGTTCTCCATAGTGACTGTATCAATTTACATTCCCACCAATAGCGGAAGAGGGTTCCTTTTGTCCACACCCTCCCCAGAATTTGTTGTTTGTAGATTATCTGATGATGCCGATTCTAACAGGTGTGAGGTCTTACCTCATTGTAGTTTTGATTTGCATTTCTCTAATAAGTAGTGATGTTGAGCAGCTTTTCATGTGCGTCTTGGCCATCCCTGTGTCTTCTTTGAAGAAACGTCTCTTTAGATCTTCTGCCCATTTTTGTATTGGGTTGTTTGTTTTATTAATATTAAGCTGCATGAGCTGTTTATATATATTGGAGATTAAACCTTTGTACATTGATTCGTTTGTGAACGTTTTTGCCCATTCTGAGGGTTGCCTTTTTCCATTCCCGTTTTTTCTAACAAAGAAAGAAAGAAAGCAAAAGAAGCAGAACACTAATGTGCGTGAAATATGCCTCTTGAAACTGTCGTTTTGAAATATGGACGTCTTTTGAATTTTTTGGTCGATATATGACCCCAGGATTTGTTTTCAGGGCAGGTGTCATTTACAGGCCTGTAATGATTTGGAATATCCACTGACCATTAGCGCTGGCATTAAATCTGCAGTTGTGTGAAACGGCCACAAGGTGGCAGCAGTTCTCCCTTACCAAATCTGGTTACTAGGGCAGCAGACCCTCAATGGAAGTCGTGTTCTAGATTGGAATGTAGAACGGAATGTGCCAGGAGAAAGCCCCTCAAGTTTGTCTCACTACTTCTTGTTCGTGTTTTTAATTTAATTTTTTATTTTTATTACAGCAAGTTTGAGTACAACGTTTAGCATGTTGTAGGTGTGCAAGAGGTTGTTCTTTTACACATATACATATGTCTGTTCTTCCTGGGATCCTTTTCCCATGTACGTTATGACAGAATGTTGAGTAGTCTTCTCTTGGTACTCCGTAGGTCTTTGGTGATTATATACGTCTACTGTGTTTGTATCTGTCTGTTAACCCCAATATCGTAATGAATTCAATCCTCACACCTTTCCTTTGGTAAACCATAAGTTTGTTTAATGAATCTGTGATTGCCCTTCTCCGTGGAAATATCTGCCCTGGTATCAATTTATAGGTAACACCTATAAGTGATATGATATGATATGTGTCTTTCACTTTCTGACTTACTCCAAGTCACGTGATTACCTCGAGAATCATCTACGGTGCTGCAAATGGCATTGTGTCCTTTTTCTCCTTGGCGAATATTCTGTCTTAGCGAGGTCCATTTTCTGCAATGTGATTCCCTGAGGGCTGAGGATTAGCTGACCTGGGCAGCCTGACCCTGCCGGCAAGCCCTCCCCAGGTGTGCCTGGGTTGAGGTCAATATAAACAGCACTCCAGGCAGCTATAGCGCCTGCAGCTGTGCCTTACTCCATATTCTCTGCCCCGTCAGCAGTCTCGGGTCTGTGCTGGTGGGAGGGTGTGAGGGTCCACGTCTTTGTGGGTGGCCCGGTGTGAGTGGGGCTCTGCTGGACTTTCGGCAGGAGTTGCCAGGCTGCCACCTGTAAAGAAGAGGATGTGTCACCCATAACTTCCACTGGAATATCTCTCCGGGCTGAGGTGAGGAAGGAAAAAAAGGAGTGGGGGCCGGGACAGGAGGGGTATCTCAGGCAGGGCAATAGAAAGCTTCCAGAAGAGCGCCCGTGGCCAGTACCATCCTGGCTGACCTGCAGGCAACAAGTTGGCCAGCGTGCTGTCGCTGGTGTGGCTCCACGGCCCTTCCTCTAGGCTTTCAAGCCCTTGTACATATTCAGGTGTTTCACCTGGGAAGGGTGGGAACAGTTCAGCAGCATCTGGCCTGGGGCTCAGCTCATGTTTACTCACAGAGGCCTCGGCACGGTCTCCCAGCTTTGCAATGAGGATGCTCCTTGCGTGGGCGGGCGGGGCTGCTGGCTGTATGGGAGATGATTCCCCACCTCTGACCAATTTCAGAATTGTTTACCACTGGAGCAAGTGCCTTGGTAGTGTTTTCCTCTGTATAATTCTTAGGTTCAGTTTTTTTTTTCTTTTTTGGTTCAAGTTAGATTTTATTCCTCATTTATGTATTTATAGTTATAAGCATGGAAATAATTCATTCGTATAAATACATCAGTGTGAATGGAAGAACTTTTTTTCTGTTTTACTTTTACATTTTATTTTTTAAAATTTTGAAATTTAATTTTAGTTATTTTTTTTATACAGTAGGTTATTATTAGTTATCTATTTTATGCATAGACATGTATACAGGTCAATCCTAATCTCCCAACTCATTCCACCACCACCACCCCATGGCTTACCCCACTTTGTGTCCATACGTTTGTTCTCTACCTCTGTGTCTCTATTTCTGCCCTGCAAACCAGTTCATCTCTACCATTTTTCTAGGTTCCACATATAGGCATTAATATACAATATTTGTTTTTCTCTTTCTGACTTACTTCACTCTGTATGACAGTCTCTAGATCCATCAACTTCTCTACAAATGACCCAGTTTCATTCCTTTTTATGGCTGAGTAATATTCCATTTTATATATGTACCACATCTTTATCCATTCGTCTGTCTGTGGGCATTTAGGTTGCTTCCATTACCTGGCTATTGTAAATAGTGCTGCAATGAACATTGTGGTGAATGTGTCTTTGTGATTTATGGTTTTCTCTGGGTATATGCCCAGAAGTGGGATTGCTGGATCCTATGGTAATTCTCTTTTTAGTTTTTTAAAGGAACCTCCATACTGTTCTCCATAGTGACTGTATCAATTTACATTCCCACCAATAGCGGAAGAGGGTTCCTTTTGTCCACACCCTCCCCAGAATTTGTTGTTTGTAGATTATCTGATGATGCCGATTCTAACAGGTGTGAGGTCTTACCCCATTGTAGTTTTGATTTGCATTTCTCTAATAATTAGTGATGTTGAGAAGCTTTTCATGTGCGTCTTGGCCATCTCTGTGTCTTCTTTGAAGAAACGTCTCTTTAGATCTTCTGCCCATTTTTGTATTGGGTTGTTTGTTTTATTAATATTAAGCTGCATGAGCTGTTTATATATATTGGAGATTAAACCTTTGTCCATTGATTCGTTTGTGAACGTTTTTGCCCATTCTGAGGGTTGCCTTTTTCCATTCCCGTTCTTTTAACAAAGAAAGAAAGAAAGCAATAGAAGCAGAACACTAATGTGCGTGAAATATGCCTCTTGAAACTGTCGTTTTGAAATATGGACGTCTTTTGAATTTTTTGGTCGATATATGACCCCAGGATTTGTTTTCAGGGCAGGTGTCATTTACAGGCCTGTAATGATTTGGAATATCCACTGACCATTAGCGCTGGCATTAAATCTGCAGTTGTGTGAAACGGCCACAAGGTGGCAGCAGTTCTGCCTTACCAAATCTGGTTACAAGGGCAGCAGAGCCTCAATGGAAGTCGTGTTCTAGATTGGAATGTAGAACGGAATGTGCCAGGAGAAAGCCCCTCAAGTTTGTCTCACTACTTCTTGTTCGTGTTTTTAATTTAATTTTTTATTTTTTATTACAGCAAGTTTGAGTACAACGTTTAGCATGTTGTAGGTGTGCAAGAGGTGGTTCTTTTACACATATACATATGTCTGTTCTTCCTGGGATCCTTTTCCCATGTACGTTATGACAGAATGTTGAGTAGTCTTCTCTTGGTACTCCGTAGGTCTTTGGTGATTATATACGTCTACTGTGTTTGTATCTGTCTGTTAACCCCAATATCGTAATGAATTCAATCCTCACACCTTTCCTTTGGTGAACCATAAGTTTGTTTAATGAATCTGTGATTGCCCTTCTCCGTGGAAATATCTGCCCTGGTATCAATTTATAGGTAACACCTATAAGTGATATGATATGATATGTGTCTTTCACTTTCTGACTTACTCCAAGTCACGTGATTACCTCTAGACTCATCTACGGTGCTGCAAATGGCATTGTGTCCTTTTTCTCCTTGGCGAATATTCTGTCTTAGCGAGGTCCATTTTCTGCAATGTGATTCCCTGAGGGCTGAGGATTAGCTGACCTGGGCAGCCTGACCCTGCCGGCAAGCCCTCCCCAGGTGTGCCTGTGTTGAGGTCAATATAAACAGCACTCCAGGCAGCAATAGCCCCTGCAGCTGTGCCTTACTCCATATTCTCTGCCCCGTCAGCAGTCTCGGGGCTGTGCTGGTGGGAGGGTGTGAGGGTCCACGGCTTTGTGGGTGGCCCGGTGTGAGTGGGGCTCTGCTGGACTTTCGGAAGGAGTTGCCAGGCTGCCACCTGTAAAGAAGAGGATGTGTCACCCATAACTTCCACTGGAATATCTCTCCGGGCTGAGGTGAGGAAGGAAAAAAAGGAGTGGGGGCCGGGACAGGAGGGGTATCTCAGGCAGGGCAATAGAAAGCTTCCAGAAGAGCGCCCGTGGCCAGTACCATCCTGGCTGACCTGCAGGCAACAAGTTGGCCAGCGTGCTGTCGCTGGTGTGGCTCCACGGCCCTTCCTCTAGGCTTTCAAGCCCTTGTACATATTCAGGTGTTTCACCTGGGAAGGGTGGGAACAGTTCAGCAGCATCTGGCCTGGGGCTCAGCTCATGTTTACTCACAGAGGCCTCGGCACGGTCTCCCAGCTTTGCAATGAGGATGCTCCTTGCGTGGGCGGGCGGGGCTGCTGGCTGTATGGGAGATGATTCCCCAACTCTGACCAATTTCAGAATTGTTTACCACTGGAGCAAGTGCCTTGGTAGTGTTTTCCTCTGTATAATTCTTAGGTTCAGTTTTTTTTTTCTTTTTTGGTTCAAGTTAGATTTTATTCCTCACTTATGTATTTATAGATATAAGCATGGAAATAATTCATTCGTATAAATACATCAGTGTGAATGGAAGAACTTTTTTTCTGTTTTACTTTTACATTTTATTTTTTAAAATTTTGAAATTTAATTTTAGTTATTTTTTTTATACAGTAGGTTATTATTAGTTATCTATTTTATGCATAGACATGTATACAGGTCAATCCTAATCTCCCAACTCATCCCACCACCACCACCCCATGGCTTCCCCCACTTTGTGTCCATACGTTTGTTCTCTACCTCTGTGTCTCTATTTCTGCCCTGCAAACCAGTTCATCTCTACCATTTTTCTAGGTTCCACATATAGGCATTAATATACAATATTTGTTTTTCTCTTTTGACTTACTTCACTCAGTATGACAGTCTCTAGATCCATCAACTTCTCTACAAATGACCCAGTTTCATTCCTTTTTATGGCTGAGTAATATTCCATTTTATATATGTACCACATCTTTATCCATTCGTCTGTCTGTGGGCATTTAGGTTGCTTCCATTACCTGGCTATTGTAAATAGTGCTGCAATGAACATTGTGGTGAATGTGTCTCTGTGATTTATGGTTTTCTCTGGGTATATGCCCAGAAGTGGGATTGCTGGATCCTATGGTAATTCTCTTTTTAGTTTTTTAAAGGAACCTCCATACTGTTCTCCATAGTGACTGTATCAATTTACATTCCCACCAATAGCGGAAGAGGGTTCCTTTTGTCCACACCCTCCCCAGAATTTGTTGTTTGTAGATTATCTGATGATGCCGATTCTAACAGGTGTGAGGTCTTACCTCATTGTAGTTTTGATTTGCATTTCTCTAATAAGTAGTGATGTTGAGCAGCTTTTCATGTGCGTCTTGGCCATCTCTGTGTCTTCTTTGAAGAAACGTCTCTTTAGATCTTCTGCCCATTTTTGTATTGGGTTGTTTGTTTTATTAATATTAAGCTGCATGAGCTGTTTATATATATTGGAGATTAAACCTTTGTCCATTGATTCGTTTGTGAACGTTTTTGCCCATTCTGAGGGTTGCCTTTTTCCATTCCCGTTTTTTCTAACAAAGAAAGAAAGAAAGCAAAAGAAGCAGAACACTAATGTGCGTGAAATATGCCTCTTGAAACTGTCGTTTTGAAATATGGACGTCTTTTGAATTTTTTGGTCGATATATGACCCCAGGATTTGTTTTCAGGGCAGGTGTCATTTACAGGCCTGTAATGATTTGGAATATCCACTGACCATTAGCGCTGGCATTAAACCTGCAGTTGTGTGAAACGGCCACAAGGTGGCAGCAGTTCTCCCTTACCAAATCTGGTTACTAGGGCAGCAGAGCCTCAATGGAAGTCGTGTTCTAGATTGGAATGTAGAACGGAATGTGCCAGGAGAAAGCCCCTCAAGTTTGTCTCACTACTTCTTGTTCGTGTTTTTAATTTAATTTTTTATTTTTTATTACAGCAAGTTTGAGTACAACGTTTAGCATGTTGTAGGTGTGCAAGAGGTGGTTCTTTTACACATATACATATGTCTGTTCTTCCTGGGATCCTTTTCCCATGTACGTTATGACAGAATGTTGAGTAGTCTTCTCTTGGTACTCCATAGGTCTTTGGTGATTATATACGTCTACTGTGTTTGTATCTGTCTGTTAACCCCAATATCGTAATGAATTCAATCCTCACACCTTTCCTTTGGTGAACCATAAGTTTGTTTAATGAATCTGTGATTGCCCTTCTCCGTGGAAATATCTGCCCTGGTATCAATTTATAGGTAACACCTATAAGTGATATGATATGATATGTGTCTTTCACTTTCTGACTTACTCCAAGTCACGTGATTACCTCGAGACTCATCTACGGTGCTGCAAATGGCATTGTGTCCTTTTTCTCCTTGGCGAATATTGTGTCTTAGCGAGGTCCATTTTCTGCAATGTGATTCCCTGAGGGCTGAGGATTAGCTGACCTGAGCAGCCTGACCCTGCCGGCAAGCCCTCCCCAGGTGTGCCTGGGTTGAGGTCAATATAAACAGCACTCCAGGCAGCTATAGCCCCTGCAGCTGTGCCTTACTCCATATTCTCTGCCCCGTCAGCAGTCTCGGGGCTGTGCTGGTGGGAGGGTGTGAGGGTCCACGTCTTTGTGGGTGGCCCGGTGTGAGTGGGGCTCTGCTGGACTTTCGGAAGGAGTTGCCAGGCTGCCACCTGTAAAGAAGAGGATGTGTCACCCATAACTTCCACTGGAATATCTCTCCGGGCTGAGGTGAGGAAGGAAAAAAAGGAGTGGGGGCCGGGACAGGAGGGGTATCTCAGGCAGGGCAATAGAAAGCTTCCAGAAGAGCGCCCGTGGCCAGTACCATCCTGGCTGACCTGCAGGCACCAAGTTGGCCTGCGTGCTGTCGCTGGTGTGGCTCCACGGCCCATACTCTAGGCTTTCAAGCCCTTGTACATATTCAGGTGTTTCACCTGGGAAGGGTGGGAACTATTCAGCAGCATCTGGCCTGGGGCTCAGCTCACGTTTACTCACAGATGCCTCGGCACGGTCTCCCAGCTTTGCAATGAGGATGCTCCTTGCGTGGGCGGGCGGGGCTGCTGGCTGTATGGGAGATGATTCCCCACCTCTGACCAATTTCAGAATTGTTTACCACTGGAGCAAGTGCCTTGGTAGTGTTTTCCTCTGTATAACTGTTAGGTTCAGTTTTTTTTTTTCTTTTTCGGTTCAAGTTAGAATTTATTCCTCATTTATGTATTTATAGATATAAGCATGGAAACAATTCATTCGTATAAATACATCAGTGTGAATGGAAGAACTTTTTTTCTGTTTTATTTTTACATTTTATTTTTTAAAATTTTGAAATTTAATTTTAGTTATTTTTTTATACAGTAGGTTATTATTAGTTATCTATTTTATGCATAGACATGTATACAGGTCAATCCTAATCTCCCAACTCATCCCACCACCACCACCCCATGGCTTCCCCCACTTTGTGTCCATACGTTTGTTCTCTACCTCTGTGTCTCTATTTCTGCCCTGCAAACCAGTTCATCTCTACCATTTTTCTAGGTTCCACATATAGGCATTAATATACAATATTTGTTTTTCACTTTCTGACTTACTTCACTCTGTATGACAGTCTCTAGATCGATCAACTTCTCTACAAATGACCCAGTTTCATTCCTTTTTATGGCTGAGTAATATTCCATTTTATATATGTACCACATCTTTATCCATTCGTCTGTCTGTGGGCATTTATGTTGCTTCCATAACTTGGCTATTGTAAATAGTGCTGCAATGAACATTGTGGTGAATGTGTCTCTGTGATTTATGGTTTTCTCTGGGTATATGCCCAGAAGTGGGATTGCTGGATCCTATGGTAATTCTCTTTTTAGTTTTTTAATGGAACCTCCATACTGTTCTCCATAGTGACTGTATCAATTTACATTCCCACCAATAGCGGAAGAGGGTTCCTTTTGTCCACACCCTCCCCAGAATTTGTTGTTTGTAGATTATCTGATGATGCCGATTCTAACAGGTGTGAGGTCTTACCTCATTGTAGTTTTGATTTGCATTTCTCTAATAATTAGTGACGTTGAGCAGCTTTTCATGTGCGTCTTGGCCATCTCTGTGTCTTCTTTGAAGAAACGTCTCTTTAGATCTTTTGCCCATTTTTGTATTGGGTTGTTTGTTTTATTAATATTAAGCTGCATGAGCTGTTTATATATATTGGAGATTAAACCTTTGTCCATTGATTCGTTTGTGAACGTTTTTGCCCATTCTGAGGGTTGCCTTTTTCCATTAAAGTTTTTTCTAACAAAGAAAGAAAGAAAGCAAAAGAAGCAGAACACTAATGTGCGTGAAATATGCCTCTTGAAACTGTCGTTTTGAAATATGGACGTCTTTTGAATTTTTTGGTCGATATATGACCCCAGGATTTGTTTTCAGGGCAGGTGTCATTTACAGGCCTGTAATGATTTGGAATATCCCCTGACCATTAGCACTGGCATTAAACCTGCAGTTGTGTGAAACGGCCACAAGGTGGCAGCAGTTCTCCCTTACCAAATCTGGTTACTAGGGCAGCAGAGCCTCAATGGAAGTGGTGTTCTAGATTGGAATGTAGAACGGAATGTGCCAGGAGAAAGCCCCTCAAGTTTGTCTCACTACTTCTTGTTCGTGTTTTTAATTTAATTTTTTATTTTTTATTACAGCAAGTTTGAGTACAACGTTTAGCATGTTGTAGGTGTGCAAGAGGTGGTTCTTTTACACATATACATATGTCTGTTCTTCCTGGGATCCTTTTCCCATGTACGTTATGACAGAATGTTGAGTAGTCTTCTCTTGGTACTCCGTAGGTCTTTGGTGATTATATACGTCTACTGTGTTTGTATCTGTCTGTTAACCCCAATATCGTAATGAATTCAATCCTCACACCTTTCCTTTGGTGAACCATAAGTTTGTTTAATGAATCTGTGATTGCCCTTCTCCGTGGAAATATCTGCCCTGGTATCAATTTATAGGTAACACCTATAAGTGATATGATATGATATGTGTCTTTCACTTTCTGACTTTCTCCAAGTCACGTGATTACCTCGAGACTCATCTACGGTGCTGCAAATGGCATTGTGTCCTTTTTCTCCTTGGCGAATATTCTGTCTTAGCGAGGTCCATTTTCTGCAATGTGATTCCCTGAGGGCTGAGGATTAGCTGACCTGGGCAGCCTGACCCTGCCGGCAAGCCCTCCCCAGGTGTGCCTGGGTTGAGGTCAATATAAACAGCACTCCAGGCAGCTATAGCCCCTGCAGCTGTGCCTTACTCCATATTCTCTGCCCCGTCAGCAGTCTCGGGGCTGTGCTGGTGGGAGGGTGTGAGGGTCCACGTCTTTGTGGGTGGCCCGGTGTGAGTGGGGCTCTGCTGGACTTTCGGAAGGAGTTGCCAGGCTGCCACCTGTAAAGAAGAGGATGTGTCACCCATAACTTCCACTGGAATATCTCTCCGGGCTGAGGTGAGGAAGGAAAAAAAGGAGTGGGGGCCGGGACAGGAGGGGTATCTCAGGCAGGGCAATAGAAAGCTTCCAGAAGAGCGCCCGTGGCCAGTACCATCCTGGATGACCTGCAGGCACCAAGTTGGCCTGCGTGCTGTCGCTGGTGTGGCTCCACGGCCCATCCTCTAGGCTTTCAAGCCCTTGTACATATTCAGGTGTTTCACCTGGGAAGGGTGGGAACTATTCAGCAGCATCTGGCCTGGGGCTCAGCTCACGTTTACTCACAGATGCCTCGGCACGGTCTCCCAGCTTTGCAATGAGGATGCTCCTTGCGTGGGCGGGCGGGGCTGCTGGCTGTATGGGAGATGATTCCCCACCTCTGACCAATTTCAGAATTGTTTACCACTGGAGCAAGTGCCTTGGTAGTGTTTTCCTCTGTATAACTGTTAGGTTCAGTTTTTTTTTTTCTTTTTCGGTTCAAGTTAGAATTTATTCCTCATTTATGTATTTATAGATATAAGCATGGAAACAATTCATTCGTATAAATACATCAGTGTGAATGGAAGAACTTTTTTTCTGTTTTATTTTTACATTTTATTTTTTAAAATTTTGAAATTTAATTTTAGTTATTTTTTTATACAGTAGGTTATTATTAGTTATCTATTTTATGCATAGACATGTATACAGGTCAATCCTAATCTCTCAACTCATCCCACCACCACCACCCCATGGCTTCCCCCACTTTGTGTCCATACGTTTGTTCTCTACCTCTGTGTCTCTATTTCTGCCCTGCAAACCAGTTCATCTCTACCATTTTTCTAGGTTCCACATATAGGCATTAATATACAATATTTGTTTTTCACTTTCTGACATACTTCACTCTGTATGACAGTCTCTAGATCGATCAACTTCTCTACAAATGACCCAGTTTCATTCCTTTTTATGGCTGAGTAATATTCCATTTTATATATGTACCACATCTTTATCCATTCGTCTGTCTGTGGGCATTTATGTTGCTTCCATAACTTGGCTATTGTAAATAGTGCTGCAATGAACATTGTGGTGAATGTGTCTCTGTGATTTATGGTTTTCTCTGGGTATATGCCCAGAAGTGGGATTGCTGGATCCTATGGTAATTCTCTTTTTAGTTTTTTAATGGAACCTCCATACTGTTCTCCATAGTGACTGTATCAATTTACATTCCCACCAATAGCGGAAGAGGGTTCCTTTTGTCCACACCCTCCCCAGAATTTGTTGTTTGTAGATTATCTGATGATGCCGATTCTAACAGGTGTGAGGTCTTACCTCATTGTAGTTTTGATTTGCATTTCTCTAATAATTAGTGACGTTGAGCAGCTTTTCATGTGCGTCTTGGCCATCTCTGTGTCTTCTTTGAAGAAACGTCTCTTTAGATCTTCTGCCCATTTTTGTATTGGGTTGTTTGTTTTATTAATATTAAGCTGCATGAGCTGTTTATATATATTGGAGATTAAACCTTTGTCCATTGATTCGTTTGTGAACGTTTTTGCCCATTCTGAGGGTTGCCTTTTTCCATTAAAGTTTTTTCTAACAAAGAAAGAAAGAAAGCAAAAGAAGCAGAACACTAATGTGCGTGAAATATGCCTCTTGAAACTGTCGTTTTGAAATATGGACGTCTTTTGAATTTTTTGGTCGATATATGACCCCAGGATTTGTTTTCAGGGCAGGTGTCATTTACAGGCCTGTAATGATTTGGAATATCCCCTGACCATTAGCGCTGGCATTAAACCTGCAGTTGTGTGAAACGGCCACAAGGTGGCAGCAGTTCTCCCTTACCAAATCTGGTTACTAGGGCAGCAGAGCCTCAATGGAAGTGGTGTTCTAGATTGGAATGTAGAACGGAATGTGCCAGGAGAAAGCCCCTCAAGTTTGTCTCACTACTTCTTGTTCGTGTTTTTAATTTAATTTTTTATTTTTTATTACAGCAAGTTTGAGTACAACGTTTAGCATGTTGTAGGTGTGCAAGAGGTGGTTCTTTTACACATATACATATGTCTGTTCTTCCTGGGATCCTTTTCCCATGTACGTTATGACAGAATGTTGAGTAGTCTTCTCTTGGTACTCCGTAGGTCTTTGGTGATTATATACGTCTACTGTGTTTGTATCTGTCTGTTAACCCCAATATCGTAATGAATTCAATCCTCACACCTTTCCTTTGGTGAACCATAAGTTTGTTTAATGAATCTGTGATTGCCCTTCTCCGTGGAAATATCTGCCCTGGTATCAATTTATAGGTAACACCTATAAGTGATATGATATGATATGTGTCTTTCACTTTCTGACTTTCTCCAAGTCACGTGATTACCTCGAGACTCATCTACGGTGCTGCAAATGGCATTGTGTCCTTTTTCTCCTTGGCGAATATTCTGTCTTAGCGAGGTCCATTTTCTGCAATGTGATTCCCTGAGGGCTGAGGATTAGCTGACCTGGGCAGCCTGACCCTGCCGGCAAGCCCTCCCCAGGTGTGCCTGGGTTGAGGTCAATATAAACAGCACTCCAGGCAGCTATAGCCCCTGCAGCTGTGCCTTACTCCATATTCTCTGCCCCGTCAGCAGTCTCGGGGCTGTGCTGGTGGGAGGGTGTGAGGGTCCACGTCTTTGTGGGTGGCCCGGTGTGAGTGGGGCTCTGCTGGACTTTCGGAAGGAGTTGCCAGGCTGCCACCTGTAAAGAAGAGGATGTGTCACCCATAACTTCCACTGGAATATCTCTCCGGGCTGAGGTGAGGAAGGAAAAAAAGGAGTGGGGGCCGGGACAGGAGGGGTATCTCAGGCAGGGCAATAGAAAGCTTCCAGAAGAGCGCCCGTGGCCAGTACCATCCTGGCTGACCTGCAGGCACCAAGTTGGCCTGCGTGCTGTCGCTGGTGTGGCTCCACGGCCCATCCTCTAGGCTTTCAAGCCCTTGTACATATTCAGGTGTTTCACCTGGGAAGGGTGGGAACTATTCAGCAGCATCTGGCCTGGGGCTCAGCTCACGTTTACTCACAGATGCCTCGGCACGGTCTCCCAGCTTTGCAATGAGGATGCTCCTTGCGTGGGCGGGCGGGGCTGCTGGCTGTATGGGAGATGATTCCCCACCTCTGACCAATTTCAGAATTGTTTACCACTGGAGCAAGTGCCTTGGTAGTGTTTTCCTCTGTATAACTGTTAGGTTCAGTTTTTTTTTTTTCTTTTTCGGTTCAAGTTAGAATTTATTCCTCATTTATGTATTTATAGATATAAGCATGGAAACAATTCATTCGTATAAATACATCAGTGTGAATGGAAGAACTTTTTTTCTGTTTTATTTTTACATTTTATTTTTTAAAATTTTGAAATTTAATTTTAGTTATTTTTTTATACAGTAGGTTATTATTAGTTATCTATTTTATGCATAGACATGTATACAGGTCAATCCTAATCTCCCAACTCATCCCACCACCACCACCCCATGGCATCCCCCACTTTGTGTCCATACGTTTGTTCTCTACCTCTGTGTCTCTATTTCTGCCCTGCAAACCAGTTCATCTCTACCATTTTTCTAGGTTCCACATATAGGCATTAATATACAATATTTGTTTTTCACTTTCTGACTTACTTCACTCTGTATGACAGTCTCTAGATCGATCAACTTCTCTACAAATGACCCAGTTTCATTCCTTTTTATGGCTGAGTAATATTCCATTTTATATATGTACCACATCTTTATCCATTCGTCTGTCTGTGGGCATTTATGTTGCTTCCATAACTTGGCTATTGTAAATAGTGCTGCAATGAACATTGTGGTGAATGTGTCTCTGTGATTTATGGTTTTCTCTGGGTATATGCCCAGAAGTGGGATTGCTGGATCCTATGGTAATTCTCTTTTTAGTTTTTTAATGGAACCTCCATACTGTTCTCCATAGTGACTGTATCAATTTACATTCCCACCAATAGCGGAAGAGGGTTCCTTTTGTCCACACCCTCCCCAGAATTTGTTGTTTGTAGATTATCTGATGATGCCGATTCTAACAGGTGTGAGGTCTTACCTCATTGTAGTTTTGATTTGCATTTCTCTAATAATTAGTGATGTTGAGCAGCTTTTCATGTGCGTCTTGGCCATCTCTGTGTCTTCTTTGAAGAAACGTCTCTTTAGATCTTCTGCCCATTTTTGTATTGGGTTGTTTGTTTTATTAATATTAAGCTGCATGAGCTGTTTATATATATTGGAGATTAAACCTTTGTCCATTGATTCGTTTGTGAACGTTTTTGCCCATTCTGAGGGTTGCCTTTTTCCATTAAAGTTTTTTCTAACAAAGAAAGAAAGAAAGCAAAAGAAGCAGAACACTAATGTGCGTGAAATATGCCTCTTGAAACTGTCGTTTTGAAATATGGACGTCTTTTGAATTTTTTGGTCGATATATGACCCCAGGATTTGTTTTCAGGGCAGGTGTCATTTACAGGCCTGTAATGATTTGGAATATCCCCTGACCATTAGCGCTGGCATTAAACCTGCAGTTGTGTGAAACGGCCACAAGGTGGCAGCAGTTCTCCCTTACCAATTCTGGTTACTAGGGCAGCAGAGACTCAATGGAAGTCGTGTTCTAGATTGGAATGTAGAACGGAATGTGCCAGGAGAAAGCCCCTCAAGTTTGTCTCACTACTTCTTGTTCGTGTTCTTAATTTAATTTTTTATTTTTTATTACAGCAAGTTTGAGTACAACGTTTAGCTTGTTGTAGGTGTGCAAGAGGTGGTTCTTTTACACATATACATATGTCTGTTCTTCCTGGGATCCTTTTCCCATGTACGTTATGACAGAATGTTGAGTAGTCTTCTCTTGGTACTCCGTAGGTCTTTGGTGATTATATACGTCTACTGTGTTTGTATCTGTCTGTTAACCCCAATATCGTAATGAATTCAATCCTCACACCTTTCCTTTGGTGAACCATAAGTTTGTTTAATGAATCTGTGATTGCCCTTCTCCGTGGAAATATCTGCCCTGGTATCAATTTATAGGTAACACCTATAAGTGATATGATATGATATGTGTCTTTCACTTTCTGACTTACTCCAAGTCACGTGATTACCTCGAGACTCATCTACGGTGCTGCAAATGGCATTGTGTCCTTTTTTTCCTTGGCGAAAATTCTGTCTTAGCGAGGTCCATATTCTGCAATGTGATTCCCTGAGGGCTGAGGATTAGCTGACCTGGGCAGCCTGACCCTGCCGGCAAGCCCTCCCCAGGTGTGCCTGGGTTGTGGTCAATATAAACAGCACTCCAGGCAGCAATAGTCCCTGCAGCTGTGCCTGACTCCATATCCTCTGCCCCGTCAGCAGTCTCGGGGCTGTGCTGGTGGGAGGGTGTGAGGGTCCACGGCTTTGTGGGTGGCCCGGTGTGAGTGGGGCTCTGCTGGACTTTCGGCAGGAGTTGCCAGGCTGCCACCTGTAAAGAAGAGGATGTGTCACCCATAACTTCCACTGGAATATCTCTCCGGGCTGAGGTGAGGAAGGAAAAAAAGGAGTGGGGGCCGGGACAGGAGGGGTATCTCAGGCAGGGCAATAGAAAGCTTCCAGAAGAGCACCCGTGGCTAGTACCATCCTGGCTGACCTGCAGGCACCAACTTGGCCTGCGTGCTGTCGCTGGTGTGGCTCCACGGCCCTTCCTCTAGGCTTTCAAGCCCTTGTACATATTCAGGTGTTTCACCTGGTAAGGGTGGGAACAGTTCAGCAGCATCTGGCCTGGGGCTCAGCTCACGTTTACTCACAGAGGCCTCAGCACGGTCTCCCAGCTTTGCAATGAGGATGCTCCTTGCGTGGGCGGGCGGGGCTGCTGGCTGTATGGCAGATGATTCCCCACCTCTGACCAATTTCAGAATTGTTTACCAGTGGAGCAAGTGCCTTGGTAGTGTTTTCCTCTGTATAACTGTTAGGTTCAGTTTTTTTTTTTTTTCTTTTTTGGTTCACGTTAGATTTTATTCCTCATTTATGTATTTATAGATATAAGCATGGAAATAATTCATTCGTATAAATACATCAGTGTGAATGGAAGAACTTTTTTTCTGTTTTATTTTTACATTTTATTTTTTAAAATTTTGAAATTTAATTTTAGTTATTTTTTTATACAGTAGGTTATTATTAGTTATCTATTTTATGCATAGACATGTATACAGGTCAATCCTAATCTCCCAAGTCATCCCACCACCACCACCCCATGGCTTCCCCCACTTTGTGTCCATACGTTTGTTCTCTACCTCTGTGTCTCTATTTCTGCCCTGCAAACCAGTTCATCTCTACCATTTTTCTAGGTTCCACATATAGGCATTAATATACAATATTTGTTTTTCTCTTTCTGGCTTACTTGACTCTGTATGACAGTCTCTAGATCCATCAACTTCTCTACAAATGACCCAGTTTCATTCGTTTTTATGGCTGAGTAATATTCCATTTTATATATGTACCACATCTTTTTCCATTCGTCTGTCTGTGGGCATTTAGGTTGCTTCCATTACCTGTCTATTGTAAATAGTGCTGCAATGAACATTGTGGTGAATGTGTCTTTGTGATTTATGGTTTTCTCTGGGTATATGCCCAGAAGTGGGATTGCTGGATCCTATGGTAATTCTCTTTTTAGTTTTTTAAAGGAACCTCCATACTGTTCTCCATAGTGACTGTATCAATTTACATTCCCACCAATAGCGGAAGAGGGTTCCTTTTGTCCACACCCTCCCCAGAGTTTGTTGTTTGTAGATTATCTGATGATGCCGATTCTAACAGGTGTGAGGTCTTACCTCATTGTAGTTTTGATTTGCATTTCTCTAATAATTAGTGATGTTGAGCAGCTTTTCATGTGCGTCTTGGCCATCTCTGTGTCTTCTTTGAAGAAACGTCTCTTTAGATCTTCTGCCCATTTTTGTATTGGGTTGTTTGTTTTATTAATATTAAGCTGCATGAGCTGTTTATATATATTGGAGATTAAACCTTTGTCCATTGATTCGTTTGTGAACGTTTTCGCCCATTCTGAGGGTTGCCTTTCTCCATTCCCGTTTTTTTTAACAAAGAAAGAAAGAAAGCAAAAGAAGCAGAACACTAATGTGCGTGTAATATGCCTCTTGAAACTGTCGTTTTGAAATATGGACGTCTTTTGAATTTTTTGGTCGATATATGACCCCAGGATTTGTTTTCAGGGCAGGTGTCATTTACAGGCCTGTAATGATTTGGAATATCCACTGACCATTAGCGCTGGCATTAAACCTGCAGTTGTGTGAAACGGCCACAAGGTGGCAGCAGTTCTCCCTTACCAAATCTGGTTACTAGGGCAGCAGAGCCTCAATGGAAGTCGTGTTCTAGATTGGAATGTAGAACGGAATGTGCCAGGAGAAAGCCCCTCAAGTTTGTCTCACTACTTCTTGTTCGTGTTTTTAATTTAATTTTTTATTTTTTATTACAGCAAGTTTGAGTACAACGTTTAGCTTGTTGTAGGTGTGCAAGAGGTGGTTCTTTTACACATATACATATGTCTGTTCTTCCTGGGATCCTTTTCCCATGTACGTTATGACAGAATGTTGAGTAGTCTTCTCTTGGTACTCCGTAGGTCTTTGGTGATTATATACGTCTACTGTGTTTGTATCTGTCTGTTAACCCCAATATCGTAATGAATTCAATCCTCACACCTTTCCTTTGGTGAACCATAAGTTTGTTTAATGAATCTGTGATTGCCCTTCTCCGTGGAAATATCTGCCCTGGTATCAATTTATAGGTAACACCTATAAGTGATATGATATGATATGTGTCTTTCACTTTCTGACTTACTCCAAGTCACGTGATTACCTCGAGACTCATCTACGGTGCTGCAAATGGCATTGTGTCCTTTTTTTCCTTGGCGAATATTCTGTCTTAGCGAGGTCCATATTCTGCAATGTGATTCCCTGAGGGCTGAGGATTAGCTGACCTGGGCAGCCTGACCCTGCCGGCAAGCCCTCCCCAGGTGTGCCTGGGTTGAGGTCAATATAAACAGCACTCCAGGCAGCAATAGCCCCTGCAGCTGTGCCTGACTCCATATTCTCTGCCCCGTCAGCAGTCTTGGGGCTGTGCTGGTGGGAGGGTGTGAGGGTCCACGGCTTTGTGGGTGGCCCGGTGTGAGTGGGGCTCTGCTGGACTTTCGGCAGGAGTTGCCAGGCTGCCACCTGTAAAGAAGAGGATGTGTCACCCATAACTTCCACTGGAATATCTCTCCGGGCTGAGGTAAGGAAGGAAAAAAAGGCGTGGGAGCCGGGACAGGAAGGGTATCTCAGGCAGGGCAATAGAAAGCTTCCAGAGGAGCGCCCGTGGCCATTACCATCCTGGCTGACCTGCAGGCACCAACTTGGTCTGCGTGCTGTCGCTGGTGTGGCTCCACGGCCCTTCCTCTAGGCTTTCAAGCCCTTGTACATATTCAGGTGTTTCACCTGGTAAGGGTGGGAACAGTTCAGCAGCATCTGGCCTGGGGCTCAGCTCACGTTTACTCACAGAGGCCTCGGCACGGTCTCCCAGCTTTGCAATGAGGATGCTCCTTGCGTGAGCGGGCGGGGCTGCTGGCTGTATGGGAGATGATTCCCCACCTCTGACCAATTTCAGAATTGTTTACCACTGGAGCAAGTGCCTTGGTAGTGTTTTCCTCTGTATAATTCTTAGGTTCAGTTTTTTATTTCTTTTTTGGTTCAAGTTAGATTTTATTCCTCATTTATGTATTTATAGATATAAGCATGGAAATAATTCATTCGTATAAATACATCAGTGTGAATGGAAGAACTTTTTTTCTGTTTTATTTTTACATTTATTTTTTAAAATTTTGAAATTTAATTTTAGTTATTTTTTTATACAGTAGGTTATTATTAGTTATCTATTTTATGCATAGACATGTACACAGGTCAATCCTAATCTCCCAACTCATCCCACCACCACCACCCCATGGCTTCCCCCACTTTGTGTCCATACGTTTGTTCTCTACCTCTGTGTCTCTATTTCTGCCCTGCAAACCAGTTCATCTCTACCATTTTTCTAGGTTCCACATATAGGCATTAATATACAATATTTGTTTTTCTCTTTCTGACTTACTTCACTCTGTATGACAGTCTCTAGATCCATCAACTTCTCTACAAATGACCCAGTTTCATTCCTTTTTATGGCTGAGTAATATTCCATTTTGTATATGTACCACATCTTTATCCATTCGTCTGTCTGTGGGCATTTAGGTTGCTTCCATTACCTGGCTATTGTAAATAGTGCTGCAATGAACATTGTGGTGAATGTGTCTCTGTGATTTATGGTTTTCTCTGGGTATATGCCCAGAAGTGGGATTGCTGGATCCTATGGTAATTCTCTTTTTAGTTTTTTAAAGGAACCTCCATACTGTTCTCCATAGTGACTGTATCAATTTACATTCCCACCAATAGCGGAAGAGGGTTCCTTTTGTCCACACCCTCCCCAGAATTTGTTGATTGTAGATTATCTGATGATGCCGATTCTAACAGGTGTGAGGTCTTACCTCATTGTAGTTTTGATTTGCATTTCTCTAATAATTAGTGATGTTGAGCAGCTTTTCATGTGCGTCTTGGCCATCTCTGTGTCTTCTTTGAAGAAACGTCTCTTTAGATCTTCTGCCCATTTTTGTATTGGGTTGTTTGTTTTATTAATATTAAGCTGCATGAGCTGTTTATATATATTGGAGATTAAACCTTTGTCCATTGATTCGTTTGTGAATGTTTTCGCCCATTCTGAGGGTTGCCTTTCTCCATTCCCGTTTTTTTTAACAAAGAAAGAAAGAAAGCAAAAGAAGCAGAACACTAATGTGCGTGAAATATGCCTCTTGAAACTGTCGTTTTGAAATATGGACGTCTTTTGAATTTTTTGGTCGATATATGACCCCAGGATTTGTTTTCAGGGCAGGTGTCATTTACAGGCCTGTAATGATTTGGAATATCCACTGACCATTAGCGCTGGCATTAAACCTGAAGTTGTGTGAAACGGCCACAAGGTGGCAGCAGTTCTCCCTTACCAAATCTGGTTACTAGGGCAGCAGAGCCTCAATGGAAGTCGTGTTCTAGATTGGAATGTAGAACGGAATGTGCCAGGAGAAAGCCCCTCAAGTTTGTCTCACTACTTCTTGTTCGTGTTTTTAATTTAATTTTTTATTTTTTATTACAGCAAGTTTGAGTACAACGTTTAGCTTGTTGTAGGTGTGCAAGAGGTGGTTCTTTTACACATATACATATGTCTGTTCTTCCTGGGATCCTTTTCCCATGTACGTTATGACAGAATGTTGAGTAGTCTTCTCTTGGTACTTCGTAGGTCTTTGGTGATTATATACGTCTACTGTGTTTGTATATGTCTGTTAACCCCAATATCGTAATGAATTCAATCCTCACACCTTTCCTTTGGTGAACCATAAGTTTGTTTAATGAATCTGTGATTGCCCTTCTCCGTGGAAATATCTGCCCTGGTATCAATTTATAGGTAACACCTATAAGTGATATGATATGATATGTGTCTTTCACTTTCTGACTTACACCAAGTCACGTGATTACCTCGAGACTCATCTACGGTGCTGCAAATGGCATTGTGTCCTTTTTTTCCTTGGCGAATATTCTGTCTTAGCGAGGTCCATATTCTGCAATGTGATTCCCTGAGGGCTGAGGATTAGCTGACCTGGGCAGCCTGACCCTGCCGGCAAGCCCTCCCCAGGTGTGCCTGGGTTGAGGTCAATATAAACAGCACTCCAGGCAGCAATAGCCCCTGCAGCTGTGCCTTACTCCATATCCTCTGCCACGTCAGCAGTCTCGGGGCTGTTCTGGTGGGAGGGTGTGAGGGTCCACGGCTTTGTGGGTGGCCCGGTGTGAGTGGGGCTCTGCTGGACTTTCGGCAGGAGTTGCCAGGCTGCCACCTGTAAAGAAGAGGATGTGTCACCCATAACTTCCACTGGAATATCTCTCCGGGCTGAGGTGAGGAAGGAAAAAAAGGAGTGGGGGCCGGGACAGGAGGGGTATCTCAGGCAGGGCAATAGAAAGCTTCCAGAAGAGCGCCCGTGGCCAGTACCATCCTGGCTGACCTGCAGGCACCAAGTTGGCCTGCGTGCTGTCGCTGGTGTGGCTCCACGGCCCTTCCTCTAGGCTTTCAAGCCCTTGTACATATTCAGGTGTTTCACCTGGGAAGGGTGGGAACAGTTTAGCAGCATCTGGCCTGGGGCTCAGCTCACGTTTACTCACAGAGGCCTCGGCACGGTCTCCCAGCTTTGCAATGAGGATGCTCCTTGTGTGGGCGGGCGGAGCTGCTGGCTGTATGGGAGATGATTCCCCACCTCTGACCAATTTCAGAATTGTTTACCACTGGAGCAAGTGCCTTGGTAGTGTTTTCCTCTGTATAACTGTTAGGTTCAGTTTTTTTTTTTTCTTTTTTGGTTCAAGTTAGATTTTATTCCTCATTTATGTATTTATAGATATAAGCATGAAAATAATTCATTCGTATAAATACATCAGTGTGAATGGAAGAACTTTTTTTCTGTTTTACTTTTACATTTTATTTTTTAAAATTTTGAAATTTAATTTTAGTTATTTTTTTTATACAGTAGGTTATTATTAGTTATCTATTTTATGCATAGACATGTATACAGGTCAATCCTAATCTCCCAACTCATCCCACCACCACCACCCCATGGCTTACCCCACTTTGTGTCCATACGTTTGTTCTCTACCTCTGTGTCTCTATTTCTGCCCTGCAAACCAGTTCATCTCTACCATTTTTCTAGGTTCCACATATAGACATTAATATACAATATTTGTTTTTCTCTTTCTGACTTACTTCACTCTGTATGACAGTCTCTAGATCCATCAACTTCTCTACAAATGACCCAGTTTCATTCCTTTTTATGGCTGAGTAATATTCCATTTTATATATGTACCACATCTTTATCCATTCGTCTGTCTGTCGGCATTTATGTTGCTTCCATAACTTGGCTATTGTAAATAGTGCTGCAATGAACATTGTGGTGAATGTGTCTCTGTGATTTATGGTTTTCTCTGGGTATATGCCCAGAAGTGGGATTGCTGGATCCTATGGTAATTCTCTTTTTAGTTTTTTAAAGGAACCTCCATACTGTTCTCCATAGTGACTGTATCAATTTACATTCCCACCAATAGCGGAAGAGGGTTCCTTTTGTCCACACCCTCCCCAGAATTTGTTGTTTGTAGATTATCTGATGATGCCGATTCTAACAGGTGTGAGGTCTTACCTCATTGTAGTTTTGATTTGCATTTCTCTAATGATTAGTGATGTTGAGCAGCTTTTCATGTGCGTCTTGGCCATCTCTGTGTCTTCTTTGAAGAAACGTCTCTTTAGATCTTCTGCCCATTTTTGTATTGGGTTGTTTGTTTTATTAATATTAAGCTGCATGAGCTGTTTATATATATTGGAGATTAAACCTTTGTCCATTGATTCATTTGTGAACGTTTTCGCCCATTCTGAGGGTTGCCTTTTTCCATTCCCGTTTTTTTTAACAAAGAAAGAAAGAAAGCAAAAGAAGCAGAACACTAATGTGCGTGAAATATGCCTCTTGAAACTGTCGTTTTGAAATATGGACGTCTTTTGAATTTTTTGGTCCATATATGACCCCAGGATTTGTTTTCAGGGCAGGTGTCATTTACAGGCCTGTAATGATTTGGAATATCCACTGACCATTAGCGCTGGCATTAAACCTGCAGTTGTGTGAAACGGCCACAAGGTGGCAGCAGTTCTCCCTTACCAAATCTGGTTACTAGGGCAGCAGAGCCTCAATGGAAATCGTGTTCTAGATTGGAATGTAGAACGGAATGTGCCAGGAGAAAGCCCCTCAAGTTTGTCTCACTACTTCTTGTTCGTGTTTTTAATTTAATTTTTTATTTTTTATTACAGCAAGTTTGAGTACAACGTTTAGCTTGTTGTAGGTGTGCAAGAGGTGGTTCTTTTACACATATACATATGCCTGTTCTTCCTGGGATCCTTTTCCCATGTACGTTATGACAGAATGTTGAGTAGTCTTCTCTTGGTACTCCGTAGGTCTTTGGTGATTATATACGTCTACTGTGTTTGTATCTGTCTGTTAACCCCAATATCGTAATGAATTCAATCCTCACACCTTTCCTTTGGTGAACCATAAGTTTGTTTAATGAATCTGTGATTGCCCTTCTCCGTGGAAATATCTGCCCTGGTATCAATTTATAGGTAACACCTATAAGTGATATGATATGATATGTGTCTTTCACTTTCTGACTTACTCCAAGTCACGTGATTACCTCGAGACTCATCTACGGTGCTGCAAATGGCATTGTGTCCTTTTTCTCCTTGGCGAATATTCTGTCTTAGCGAGGTCCATTTTCTGCAATGTGATTCCCTGAGGGCTGAGGATTAGCTGACCTGGGCAGCCTGACCCTGCCGGCAAGCCCTCCCCAGGTGTGCCTTGGTTGAGGTCAATATAAACAGCACTCCAGGCAGCTATAGCCCCTGCAGCTGTGCCTTACTCCATATTCTCTGCCCCGTCAGCAGTCTCGGGGCTGTGCTGGTGGGAGGGTGTGAGGGTCCACGTCTTTGTGGGTGGCCCGGTGTGAGTGGGGCTCTGCTGGACTTTCTGCAGGAGTTGCCAGGCTGCCACCTGTAAAGAAGAGGATGTGTCACCCATAACTTCCACTGGAATATCTCTCCGGGCTGAGGTGAGGAAGGAAAAAAAGGAGTGGGGGCCGGGACAGGAGGGGTATCTCAGGCAGGGCAATAGAAAGCTTCCAGAAGAGCGCCCGTGGCCAGTACCATCCTGGCTGACCTGCAGGCACCTAGTTGGCCTGCGTGCTGTCGCTGGTGTGGCTCCACGGCCCATCCTCTAGGCTTTCAAGCCCTTGTACATATTCAGGTGTTTCACCTGGGAAGGGTGGGAACTATTCAGCAGCATCTGGCCTGGGGCTCAGCTCACGTTTACTCACAGATGCCTCGGCACGGTCTCCCAGCTTTGCAATGAGGATGCTCCTTGCGTGGGCGGGCGGGGCTGCTGGCTGTATGGGAGATGATTCCCCACCTCTGACCAATTTCAGAATTGTTTACCACTGGAGCAAGTGCCTTGGTAGTGTTTTCCTCTGTATAACTGTTAGGTTCAGTTTTTTTTTCTTTTTCGGTTCAAGTTAGAATTTATTCCTCATTTATGTATTTATAGATATAAGCATGGAAACAATTCATTCGTATAAATACATCAGTGTGAATGGAAGAACTTTTTTTCTGTTTTATTTTTACATTTTATTTTTTAAAATTTTGAAATTTAATTTTAGTTATTTTTTTATACAGTAGGTTATTATTAGTTATCTATTTTATGCATAGACATGTATACAGGTCAATCCTAATCTCCCAACTCATCCCACCACCACCACCCCATGGCTTCCCCCACTTTGTGTCCATACGTTTGTTCTCTACCTCTGTGTCTCTATTTCTGCCCTGCAAACCAGTTCATCTCTACCATTTTTCTAGGTTCCACATATAGGCATTAATATACAATATTTGTTTTTCACTTTCTGACTTACTTCACTCTGTATGACAGTCTCTAGATCGATCAACTTCTCTACAAATGACCCAGTTTCATTCCTTTTTATGGCTGAGTAATATTCCATTTTATATATGTACCACATCTTTATCCATTCGTCTGTCTGTGGGCATTTATGTTGCTTCCATAACTTGGCTATTGTAAATAGTGCTGCAATGAACATTGTGGTGAATGTGTCTCTGTGATTTATGGTTTTCTCTGGGTATATGCCCAGAAGTGGGATTGCTGGATCCTATGGTAATTCTCTTTTTAGTTTTTTAATGGAACCTCCATACTGTTCTCCATAGTGACTGTATCAATTTACATTCCCACCAATAGCGGAAGAGGGTTCCTTTTGTCCACACCCTCCCCAGAATTTGTTGTTTGTAGATTATCTGATGATGCCGATTCTAACAGGTGTGAGGTCTTACCTCATTGTAGTTTTGATTTGCATTTCTCTAATAATTAGTGACGTTGAGCAGCTTTTCATGTGCGTCTTGGCCATCTCTGTGTCTTCTTTGAAGAAACGTCTCTTTAGATCTTCTGCCCATTTTTGTATTGGGTTGTTTGTTTTATTAATATTAAGCTGCATGAGCTGTTTATATATATTGGAGATTAAACCTTTGTCCATTGATTCGTTTGTGAACGTTTTTGCCCATTCTGAGGGTTGCCTTTTTCCATTAAAGTTTTTTCTAACAAAGAAAGAAAGAAAGCAAAAGAAGCAGAACACTAATGTGCGTGAAATATGCCTCTTGAAACTGTCGTTTTGAAATATGGACGTCTTTTGAATTTTTTGGTCGATATATGACCCCAGGATTTGTTTTCAGGGCAGGTGTCATTTACAGGCCTGTAATGATTTGGAATATCCCCTGACCATTAGCGCTGGCAGTAAACCTGCAGTTGTGTGAAACGGCCACAAGGTGGCAGCAGTTCTCCCTTACCAAATCTGGTTACTAGGGCAGCAGAGCCTCAATGGAAGTCGTGTTCTAGATTGGAATGTAGAACGGAATGTGCCAGGAGAAAGCCCCTCAAGTTTGTCTCACTACTTCTTGTTCGTGTTTTTAATTTAATTTTTTATTTTTTATTACAGCAAGTTTGAGTACAACGTTTAGCATGTTGTAGGTGTGCAAGAGGTGGTTCTTTTACACATATACATATGTCTGTTCTTCCTGGGATCCTTTTCCCATGTACGTTATGACAGAATGTTGAGTAGTCTTCTCTTGGTACTCCGTAGGTCTTTGGTGATTATATACGTCTACTGTGTTTGTATCTGTCTGTTAACCCCAATATCGTAATGAATTCAATCCTCACACCTTTCCTTTGGTGAACCATAAGTTTGTTTAATGAATCTGTGATTGCCCTTCTCCGTGGAAATATCTGCCCTGGTATCAATTTATAGGTAACACCTATAAGTGATATGATATGATATGTGTCTTTCACTTTCTGACTTTCTCCAAGTCACGTGATTACCTCGAGACTCATCTACGGTGCTGCAAATGGCATTGTGTCCTTTTTCTCCTTGGCGAATATTCTGTCTTAGCGAGGTCCATTTTCTGCAATGTGATTCCCTGAGGGCTGAGGATTAGCTGACCTGGGCAGCCTGACCCTGCCGGCAAGCCCTCCCCAGGTGTGCCTGGGTTGAGGTCAATATAAACAGCACTCCAGGCAGCTATAGCCCCTGCAGCTGTGCCTTACTCCATATTCTCTGCCCCGTCAGCAGTCTCGGGGCTGTGCTGGTGGGAGGGTGTGAGGGTCCACGTCTTTGTGGGTGGCCCGGTGTGAGTGGGGCTCTGCTGGACTTTCGGAAGGAGTTGCCAGGCTGCCACCTGTAAAGAAGAGGATGTGTCACCCATAACTTCCACTGGAATATCTCTCCGGGCTGAGGTGAGGAAGGAAAAAAAGGAGTGGGGGCCGGGACAGGAGGGGTATCTCAGGCAGGGCAATAGAAAGCTTCCAGAAGAGCGCCCGTGGCCAGTACCATCCTGGCTGACCTGCAGGCACCTAGTTGGCCTGCGTGCTGTCGCTGGTGTGGCTCCACGGCCCATCCTCTAGGCTTTCAAGCCCTTGTACATATTCAGGTGTTTCACCTGGGAAGGGTGGGAACTATTCAGCAGCATCTGGCCTGTGGCTCAGCTCACGTTTACTCACAGATGCCTCGGCACGGTCTCCCAGCTTTGCAATGAGGATGCTCCTTGCATTGGCGGGCGGGGCTGCTGGCTGTATGGGAGATGATTCCCCACCTCTGACCAATTTCAGAATTGTTTACCACTGGAGCAAGTGCCTTGGTAGTGTTTTCCTCTGTATAATTCTTAGGTTCAGTTTTTTTTTTCTTTTTTGGTTAAAGTTAGATTTTATTCCTCATTTATGTATTTATAGATATAAGCATGGAAATAATTCATTCGTATAAATACATCAGTGTGAATGGAAGAACTTTTTTTCTGTTTTATTTTTACATTTATTTTTTAAAATTTTGAAATTTAATTTTAGTTATTTTTTTATACAGTAGGTTATTATTAGTTATCTATTTTATGCATAGACATGTATACAGGTCAATCCTAATCTCCCAACTCATCCCACCACCACCACCCCATGGCTTCCCCCACTTTGTGTCCATACGTTTGTTCTCTACCTCTGTGTCTCTATTTCTGCCCTGCAAACCAGTTCATCTCTACCATTTTTCTAGGTTCCACATATAGGCATTAATATACAATATTTGTTTTTCTCTTTCTGACTTACTTCACTCTGTATGACAGTCTCTAGATCCATCAAATTCTCTACAAATGACCCAGTTTCATTCCTTTTTATGGCTGAGTAATATTCCATTTTGTATATGTACCACATCTTTATCCATTCGTCTGTCTGTGGGCATTTAGGTTGCTTCCATTACCTGGCTATTGTAAATAGTGCTGCAATGAACATTGTGGTGAATGTGTCTCTGTGATTTATGGTTTTCTCTGGGTATATGCCCAGAAGTGGGATTGCTGGATCCTATGGTAATTCTCTTTTTAGTTTTTTAAAGGAACCTCCATACTGTTCTCCATAGTGACTGTATCAATTTACATTCCCACCAATAGCGGAAGAGGGTTCCTTTTGTCCACACCCTCCCCAGAATTTGTTGATTGTAGATTATCTGATGATGCCGATTCTAACAGGTGTGAGGTCTTACCTCATTGTAGTTTTGATTTGCATTTCTCTAATAATTAGTGATGTTGAGCAGCTTTTCATGTGCGTCTTGGCCATCTCTGTGTCTTCTTTGAAGAAACGTCTCTTTAGATCTTCTGCCCATTTTTGTATTGGGTTGTTTGTTTTATTAATATTAAGCTGCATGAGCTGTTTATATATATTGGAGATTAAACCTTTGTCCATTGATTCGTTTGTGAATGTTTTCGCCCATTCTGAGGGTTGCCTTTCTCCATTCCCGTTTTTTTTAACAAAGAAAGAAAGAAAGCAAAAGAAGCAGAACACTAATGTGCGTGAAATATGCCTCTTGAAACTGTCGTTTTGAAATATGGACGTCTTTTGAATTTTTTGGTCGATATATGACCCCAGGATTTGTTTTCAGGGCAGGTGTCATTTACAGGCCTGTAATGATTTGGAATATCCACTGACCATTAGCGCTGGCATTAAACCTGCAGTTGTGTGAAACGGCCACAAGGTGGCAGCAGTTCTCCCTTACCAAATCTGGTTACTAGGGCAGCAGAGCCTCAATGGAAGTCGTGTTCTAGATTGGAATGTAGAACGGAATGTGCCAGGAGAAAGCCCCTCAAGTTTGTCTCACTACTTCTTGTTCGTGTTCTTAATTTAATTTTTTATTTTTTATTACAGCAAGTTTGAGTACAACGTTTAGCTTGTTGTAGGTGTGCAAGAGGTGGTTCTTTTACACATATACATATGTCTGTTCTTCCTGGGATCCTTTTCCCATGTACGTTATGACAGAATGTTGAGTAGTCTTCTCTTGGTACTCCGTAGGTCTTTGGTGATTATATACGTCTACTGTGTTTGTATCTGTCTGTTAACCCCAATATCGTAATGAATTCAATCCTCACACCTTTCCTTTGGTGAACCATAAGTTTGTTTAATGAATCTGTGATTGCCCTTCTCCGTGGAAATATCTGCCCTGGTATCAATTTATAGGTAACACCTATAAGTGATATGATATGATATGTGTCTTTCACTTTCTGACTTACTCCAAGTCACGTGATTACCTCGAGACTCATCTACGGTGCTGCAAATGGCATTGTGTCCTTTTTTTCCTTGGCGAAAATTCTGTCTTAGCGAGGTCCATATTCTGCAATGTGATTCCCTGAGGGCTGAGGATTAGCTGACCTGGGCAGCCTGACCCTGCCGGCAAGCCCTCCCCAGGTGTGCCTGGGTTGTGGTCAATATAAACAGCACTCCAGGCAGCAATAGTCCCTGCAGCTGTGCCTGACTCCATATCCTCTGCCCCGTCAGCAGTCTCGGGGCTGTGCTGGTGGGAGGGTGTGAGGGTCCACGGCTTTGTGGGTGGCCCGGTGTGAGTGGGGCTCTGCTGGACTTTCGGCAGGAGTTGCCAGGCTGCCACCTGTAAAGAAGAGGATGTGTCACCCATAACTTCCACTGGAATATCTCTCCGGGCTGAGGTGAGGAAGGAAAAAAAGGAGTGGGGGCCGGGACAGGAGGGGTATCTCAGGCAGGGCAATAGAAAGCTTCCAGAAGAGCACCCGTGGCCAGTACCATCCTGGCTGACCTGCAGGCACCAAGTTGGCCTGCGTGCTGTCGCTGGTGTGGCTCCACGGCCCTTCCTCTAGGCTTTCAAGCCCTTGTACATATTCAGGTGTTTCACCTGGTAAGGGTGGGAACAGTTCAGCAGCATCTGGCCTGGGGCTCAGCTCACGTTTACTCACAGAGGCCTCGGCACGGTCTCCCAGCTTTGCAATGAGGATGCTCCTTGCATTGGCGGGCGGGGCTGCTGGCTGTATGGGAGATGATTCCCCACCTCTGACCAATTTCAGAATTGTTTACCACTGGAGCAAGTGCCTTCGTAGTGTTTTCCTCTGTATAACTGTTAGGTTCAGTTTTTTTTTCTTTTTTGGTTCAAGTTAGATTTTATTCCTCATTTATGTATTTATAGATATAAGCATGGAAATAATTCATTCGTATAAATACATCAGTGTGAATGGAAAAACTTTTTTTCTGTTTTATTTTTACATTTATTTTTTAAAATTTTGAAATTTAATTTTAGTTATTTTTTTTATACAGTAGGTTATTATTAGTTATCTATTTTATGCATAGACATGTACACAGGTCAATCCTAATCTCCCAACTCATCCCACCACCACCACCCCATGGCTTCCCCCACTTTGTGTCCATATGTTTGTTCTCTACCTCTGTGTCTCTATTTCTGCCCTGCAAACCAGTTCATCTCTACCATTTTTCTAGGTTCCACATATAGGCATTAATATACAATATTTGTTTTTCTCTTTCTGGCTTACTTGACTCTGTATGACAGTCTCTAGATCCATCAACTTCTCTACAAATGACCCAGTTTCATTCTTTTTTATGGCTGAGTAATATTCCATTTTATATATGTACCACATCTTTATCCATTCGTCTGTCTGTGGGCATTTATGTTGCTTCCATAACCTGGCTATTGTAAATAGTGCTGCAATGAACATTGTGGTGAATGTGTTTCTGTGATTTATGGTTTTCTCTGGGTATATGCCCAGAAGTGGGATTGCTGGATCCTATGGTAATTCTCTTTTTAGTTTTTTAAAGGAACCTCCATACTGTTCTCCATAGTGACTGTATCAATTTACATTCCCACCAATAGCGGAAGAGGGTTCCTTTTGTCCACACCCTCCCCAGAGTTTGTTGTTTGTAGATTATCTGATGATGCCGATTCTAACAGGTGTGAGGTCTTACCTCATTGTAGTTTTGATTTGCATTTCTCTAATAATTAATGATGTTGAGCAGCTTTTCATGTGCGTCTTGGCCATCTCTGTGTCTTCTTTGAAGAAACATCTCTTTAGATCTTCTACCCATTTTTGTATTGGGTTGTTTGTTTTATTAATATTAAGCTGCATGAGCTGTTTATATATATTGGAGATTAAACCTTTGTCCATTGATTCGTTTGTGAACGTTTTCGCCCATTCTGAGGGTTGCCTTTCTCCATTCCCGTTTTTTTTAACAAAGAAAGAAAGAAAGCAAAAGAAGCAGAACACTAATGTGCGTGAAATATGCCTCTTGAAACTGTCGTTTTGAAATATGGACGTCTTTTGAATTTTTTGGTCGATATATGACCCCAGGATTTGTTTTCAGGGCAGGTGTCATTTACAGGCCTGTAATGATTTGGAATATCCACTGACCATTAGCGCTGGCATTAAACCTGCAGTTGTGTGAAACGGCCACAATGTGGAAGCAGTTCTCCTTACCAAATCTTGTTACTAGGGCAGCAGAGCCTCAATGGAAGTCGTGTTCTAGATTGGAATGTAGAACGGAATGTGCCAGGAGAAAGCCCCTCAAGTTTGTCTCACTACTTCTTGTTCGTGTTTTTAATTTAATTTTTTATTTTTTATTACAGCAAGTTTGAGTACAACGTTTAGCTTGTTGTAGGTGGGCAAGAGGTGGTTCTTTTACACATATACATATGTCTGTTCTTCCTGGGATCCTTTTCCCATGTACGTTATGACAGAATGTTGAGTAGTCTTCTCTTGGTACTCCGTAGGTCTTTGGTGATTATATACGTCTACTGTGTTTGTATATGTCTGTTAACCCCAATATCTTAATGAATTCAATCCTCACACCTTTCCTTTGGTGAACCATAAGTTTGTTTAATGAATCTGTGATTGCCCTTCTCCGTGGAAATATCTGCCCTGGTATCAATTTATAGGTAACACCTATAAGTGATATGATATGATATGTGCCTTTCACTTTCTGACTTACTCCAAGTCACGTGATTACCTCTAGACTCATCTACGGTGCTGCAAATGGCATTGTGTGCTTCTTTTCCTTGGCGAATATTCTGTCTTAGCGAGGTCCATTTTCTGCAATGTGATTCCCTGAGGGCTGAGGATTAGCTGACCTGGGCAGCCTGACCCTGCCGGCAAGCCCTCCCCAGGTGTGCCTGGGTTGAGGTCAATATAAACAGCACTCCAGGCAGCAATAGCCCCTGCCGCTGTGCCTGACTCCATATTCTCTGCCCCGTCAGCAGTCTCGGGGCTGTGCTGGTGGGAGGGTGTGAGGGTCCACGGCTTTGTGGGTGGCCCGGTGTGAGTGGGGCTCTGCTGGACTTTCGGCAGGAGTTGCCAGGCTGCCACCTGTAAAGAAGGAGGATGTGTCACCCATAACTTCCACTGGAATATCTCTCCGGGCTGAGGTGAGGAAGGAAAAAAAGGAGTGGGGGCCGGGACAGGAGGGGTATCTCAGGCAGGGCAATAGAAAGCTTCCAGAAGAGCGCCCGTGGCCAGTACCATCCTGGCTGACCTGCAGGCACCAAGGTGGCCTGCGTGCTGTCGCTGGTGTTGCTCCACGGCCCTTCCTCTAGGCTTTCAAGCCCTTGTACATATTCAGGTGTTTCACCTGGGAAGGGTGGGAACAGTTCAGCAGCATCTGGCCTGGGGCTCAGCTCACGTTTACTCACAGAGGCCTTGGCACGGTCTCCCAGCTTTGCAATGAGGATGCTTCTTGCGTGGGCGGGCGGGGCTGCTGGCTGTATGGGAGATGATTACCCACCTCTGACCAATTTCAGAATTGTTTACCACTGGAGCAAGTTCCATGGTAGTGTTTTCCTCTGTATAACTGTTAGGTTCTGTTTTTTTTTTTCTTTTTTGGTTCAAGTTAGATTTTATTCCTCATTTATGTATTTATAAATATAAGCATGGAAATAATTCATTCGTATAAATACATCAGTGTGAATGGAAGAACTTTTTTTCTGTTTTATTTTTACATTTTATTTTTAAAAATTTTGAAATTTAATTTTAGTTATTTTTTTATACAGTAGGTTATTATTAGTTATCTATTTTATGCATAGACATGTATACAGGTCAATCCTAATCTCCCAACTCATCCCACCACCACCACCCCATGGCTTCCCCCACTTTGTGTCCATACGTTTGTTCTCTACCTCTGTGTCTCTATTTCTGCCCTGCAAACCAGTTCATCTGTAGCATATTTCTAGGTTCCACATATAGGCATTAATATACAATATTTGTTTTTCTCTTTCTGACTTACTTCACTTTGTATGACAGTCTCTAGTTCCATCAACTTCTCTACAAATGACCCAGTTTCATTCCTTTTTATGGCTGAGTAATATTCCATTTTATATATGTACCACATCTTTATCCATTCGTCTGTCTGTGGGCATTTAGGTTGCTTCCATTACCTGGCTATTGTAAATAGTGCTGCAATGAACATTGTGGTGAATGTGTCTCTGTGATTTATGGTTTTCTCTGGGTATATGCCCAGAAGTGGGATTGCTGGATCCTATGGTAATTCTCTTTTTAGTTTTTTAAAGGAACCTCCATACTGTTCTCCATAGTGACTGTATCAATTTACATTCCCACCAATAGCGGAAGAGGGTTCCTTTTGTCCACACCCTCCCCAGAATTTGTTGTTTGTAGATTATCTGATGATGCCGATTCTAACAGGTGTGAGGTCTTACCTCATTGTAGTTTTGATTTGCATTTCTCTAATAATTAGTGATGTTGAGCAGCTTTTCATGTGCGTCTTGGCCATCTCTGTGTCTTCTTAGAAGAAACGTCTATTTAGATCTTCTGCCCATTTTTGTATTGGGTTGTTTGTTTTATTAATATTAACCTGCATGAGCTGTTTATATATATTGGAGATTAAACCTTTGTCCATTGATTCGTTTGTGAAAGTTTTCGCCCATTCTGAGGGTTGCCTTTTTCCATTCCCGTTTTTTTAACAAAGAAAGAAAGAAATCAAAAGAAGCAGAACACTAATGTGCGTGAAATATGCCTCTTGAAACTGTCGTTTTGAAATATGGACGTCTTTTGAATTTTTTGGTCGATATATGACCCCAGGATTTGTTTTCAGGGCAGGTGTCATTTACAGGCCTGTAATGATTTGGAATATCCACTGACCATTAGCACTGGTATTAAAGCTGCTGTTGTGTGAAACGGCCACAAGTTGGCAGCAGTTCTCCCTTACCAAATCTGGTTACTAGGGCAGCAGAGCCTCAATGGAAGTCGCGTTCTAGATTGGAATGTAGAGCGGAATGTACCAGTAGAAAGCCCCTCAAGTTTTTCTCACTAATTCTTGTTCGTGTTTTTAATTTAATTTTTTATTTTTTATTACAGCACGTTTGAGTACAACGTTTAGCTTGTTGTAGGTGTGCAAGAGGTGGTTCTTTTACACATATACATATGTCTGTTCTTCCTGGGATCCTTTTCCCATGTACGTTATGACAGAATGTTGAGTAGTCTTCTCTTGGTACTCCGTAGGTCTTTGGTGATTATATACGTCTACTGTGTTTGTATATGTCTGTTAACCACAATATCATAATGAATTCAATCCTCACACCTGTCCTTTGGTGAAACATAAGTTTGTTTAATGAATCTGTGATTGCCCTTCTCCGTGGAAATATCTGCCCTGGTATCAATTTATAGGTAACACCTATAAGTGATATGATATGATATGTGTCTTTCACTTTCTGACTTACTCCAAGTCACGTGATTACCTCTAGACTCATCTACGGTGCTGCAAATGGCATTGTGTGCTTTTTTTCCTTGGCGAATATTCTGTCTTAGCGAGGTCCATTTTCTGCAATGTGATTCCCTGAGGGCTGAGGATTAGCTGACCTGGGCAGCCTGACCCTGCCGGCAAGCCCTCCCCAGGTGTGCCTGGGTTGAGTTCAATATAAACAGCACTCCAGGCAGCAATAGCCCCTGCAGCTGTGCCTGACTCCATATTCTCTGCCCCGTCAGCAGTCTCGGGGCTGTGCTGGTGGGAGGGTGTGAGGGTCCACGGCTTTTTGGGTGGCCCGGTGTGAGTGGGGCTCTGCTGGACTTTCTGCAGGAGTTGCCAGGCTGCCACCTGTAAAGAAGAGGATGTGTCACCCATAACTTCCACTGGAGTATCTCTCCGGGCTGAGGTGAGGAAGGAAAAAAAGGAGTGGGGGCCGGGACAGGAGAGGTATCTCAGGCAGGGCAATGGAAAGCTTCCAGAAGAGCGCCCGTGGCCAGGACCATCCTGGCTGACCTGCAGGCACCAAGTTGGCCTGCGTGCTGTCGCTGGTGTGGCTCCACGGCCCTTCCTCTAGGCTTTCAAGCCCTTGTACATATTCAGGTGTTTCACCTGGGAAGGGTGGGAACAGTTCAGCAGCAGCTGGCCTGGGGCTCAGCTCACGTTTACTCACAGAGGCCTCGGCACGGTCCCCCAGCTTTGCAATAAGGACGGTCCTTGCGTGGGCGGGTTGGGATGCTGGCTATATGGGAGATGATTCCCCACCTCTGACCACTTTCAGAATTGTTTACCACTGGAGCAAGTGCCTTGGTAGTGTTTTCCTCTGTATAACTGTTAGGTTCAGTTTTTTTTTTCTTTTTTGGTTCAAGTTAGATTTTATTCCTCTTTTATGTATTTATAGGTATAAGCAAGGAAATAATTCATTCTTATAAATACATCCGTGTGAATGGAAGAACTTTTTTTCTGTTTTATTTTTACATTTTATTTTTAAAAATTTTGAAATTTAATTTTATTTATTTTTTATACACTAGGTTATTATTAGTTATCTATTTTATGCATATACATGTATACAGGTCAATCCCAATCTCCCAACTCATCCCACCACCACCACCCCATGGCTTCCCCCACTTTGTGTCGATACGTTTGTTCTCTACCTCTGTGTCTCTATTTCTGCCCTGCAAACCAGTTCATCTGTAGCATTTTTCTAGGTTCCACTTATAGGCATTAATATACAATATTTGTTTTTCTCTTTCTGACTTACTTCACTCTGTATGACAGTCTCTAGATCCATCAACTTCTATACAAGTGACTCAGTTTCATTCCTTTTTATGGCTGAGTAATATTCCATTTTATATATGTACCACATCTTTATCCATTCGTCTGTCTGTGGCCATTTAGGTTGCTTCCATTACCTGGCTATTGTAAATAGTGCTGCAATGAACATTGTGGTGAATGTGTCTCTGTGATTTATGGTTTTCTCTCGGTATCTGCCCAGAAGAGGGATTGCTGGATCCTATGGTAATTCTCTTTTTAGTTTTTTAAAGGAACCTCCATACTGTTCTCCATAGTGACTGTATCAATTTACATTCCCACCAATAGCGGAAGAGGGTTCCTTTTGTCCACACCCTCCCCAGAATTTGTTGTTTGTGGATTATTTGATGATGCCGATTCTAACAGGTGTGAGGTCTTACCTCATTGTAGTTTTGATTTGCATTTCTCTAATAATTAGTGATGTTGAGCAGCTTTTCATGTGCGTCTTGGCCATCTCTGTGTCTTCTTTGAAGAAACGTCTATTTAGATCTTCTGCCCATTTTTGTATTGGGTTGTTTGTTTTAGTAATATTAAGCTGCATGAGCTGTATATATATATTGGAGATTAATCCTTTGTCCATTGATTCGTTTGTGAACGTTTTCGCCCCTTCTGAGGGTTACCTTTTTCCATTCCCGTTTTTTTAACAAAGAAAGAAAGAAAGCAAAAGAATCAGAACACTAATGTGCGTGAAATATGCCTCTTGAAACTGTCGTTTTGAAATATGGACGTCTTTTGAATTTTTTGGTCGATATATGACCCCAGGATTTGTTTTCAGGGCAGGTGTCATTTACAGGCCTGTAATGATTTGGAATATCCACTGACCATTAGCGCTGGGATTAAAGCTGCTGTTGTGTGAAACGGCCACAAGGTGGCAACAGTTCTCCCTTACCAAATCTGGTTACTAGGGCAGCAGAGCCTCAATGGAAGTCACGTTCTAGATTGGAATGTAGAACGGAATGTGCCAGGAGAAAGCCCCTCAAGTTTGTCTCACTACTTCTTGTTCGTGTTTTTAATTTAATTTTTTATTTTTTATTACAGCAAGTTTGAGTACAACGTTTAGCTTGTTGTAGGTGTGCAAGAGGTGGTTCTTTTACACATATACATATGTCTGTTCTTCCTGGGATCCTTTTCCCATGTACGTTATGACAGAATGTTGAGTAGTCTTCTCTTGGTACTCCGTAGGTCTTTGGTGATTATATATGTCTACTGTGTTTGTATATGTCTGTTAACCCCAATATCGTAATGAATTCAATCCTCACACCTTTCCTTTGGTGAACCATAAGTTTGTTTAATGAATCTGTGATTGCCCTTCTCTGTGGAAATATCTGCCCTGGTATCAATTTATAGGTAACACCTATAAGTGATATGATATGATATGTGTCTTTCACTTTCTGACTTACACCAAGTCACGTGATTACCTCTAGACTCATCTACGGTGCTGCAAATGGCATTGTGTGCTTTTTTTCCTTGGCGAATATTCTGTCTTAGCGAGGTCCATTTTCTGCAATGTGATTCCCTGAGGGCTGAGGATTAGCTGACCTGGGGCAGCCTGACCCTGCCGGCAAGCCCTCCCCAGGTGTGCCTGGGTTGAGGGCAATATAAACAGCACTCCAGGCAGCAATAGCCCCTGCAGCTGTACCTGACTCCATATTCTCTGCCCCGTCAGCAGTCTCGGGGCTGTGCTGGTGGGAGGGTGTGAGGGTCCACGGCTTTGTGGGTGGCCCTGTGTGAGTGGGGCTCTGCTGGACTTTCTGCAGGAGTTGCCAGGCTGCCACCTGTAAAGAAGAGGATGTGTCACCCATAACTTCCACTGGAATATCTCTCCGGGCTGAGGTGAGGTAGGAAAAAAAGGAGTGGGGGCCGGGACAGGAGGGGTATCTCAGGCAGGGCAATGGAAAGCTTCCAGAAGAGCGCCCGTGGCCAGGACCATCCTGGCTGACCTGCAGGCACCAAGGTGGCGTGCGTGCTGTCGCTGGTGTGGCTCCACGGCCCTTCCTCTAGGCTTTCAAGCCCTTGTACATATTCAGGTGTTTCACCTGGGAAGGGTGGGAACAGTTCAGCAGCAGCTGGCCTGGGGCTCAGCTCACGTTTACTCACAGAGGCCTCGGCACGGTCCCCCAGCTTTGCAATAAGGACGCTCCTTGCGTGGGCGGGCGGGGCTGCTGGCTCTATCGGAGATGATTCCCCACCTCTGACCAATTTCAGAATTGTTTACCACTGGAGCAAGTGCCTTGGTAGTGTTTTCCTCTGTATAACTGTTAGGTTCAATTTTTTTTTTTGTTTTTTGGTTCAAGTTAGATTTTATTCCTCTTTTATGTATTTATGGATATAAGCATGGAAATAATTCATTCTTATAAATACATCAGTGTGAATGGAAGAACTTTTTTCTGTATTATTTTTACATTTTAATTTTAAAAATTTTGAAATTTAATTTTATTTATTTTTTTATACACTAGGTTATTATTAGTTATCTATTTTATGCATAGACATGTATACAGGTCAATCCCAGTCTCCCAACTCATCCCACCACCACCACCCCATGGCTTCCCCCACTTTGTGTCCATACGTTTGTTCTCTACCTCTGTGTCTCTATTTCTGCCCTGCAAACCAGTTCATCTCCACCATTTTTCTAGGTTCCACATATAGGCATTAATATACAATATTTGTTTTTCTCTTTCTGACTGACTTCACTCTGTATGACAGTCTCTAGATCCATCAACTTCTCTACAAATGACCCAGTTTCATTCCTTTTTATGGCTGAGTAATATTCCATTTTATATATGTACCACATCTTTATCCATTCATCTGTCTGTGGGCATTTAGGTTGCTTCCATTACCTGGCTATTGTAAATAGTGCTGCAATGAACATTGTGGTGAATGTGTCTCTGTGATTTATGCTTTTCTCTGGGTATATGCCCAGAAGTGGGATTGCTGGATCCTATGGTAATTCTCTTTTTAGTTTTTTAAAGGAACCTCCATACTGTTCTCCATAGTGAGTGTATCAATTTACATTCCCACCAATAGCGGAAGAGGGTTCCTTTTGTCCACACCCTCCCCAGAATTTGTTGTTTGTGGATTATCTGATGATGCCGATTATAACAGGTGTCAGGTCTTACCTCATTGTAGTTTTGATTTGCATTTCTCTAATAATTAATGATGTTGAGCAGCTTTTCATGTGCGTCTTGGCCATCTCTGTGTCTTCTTTGAAGAAACGTCTATTTAGATCTTCTGCCCATTTTTGTATTGGGTTGTTTGTTGTATTAATATTAAGCTGCATGAGCCGTATATATATATTGGAGATTAAACCTTTGTCCATTGATTCGTTTGTGAAAGTTTTCGCCCCTTCTGAGGGTTACCTTTTTCCATTCCCGTTTTTTTAACAAAGAAAGAAAGAAATCAAAAGAATCAGAACACTAATGTGCGTGAAATATGCCTCTTGAAACTGTCGTTTTGAAATATGGACGTCTTTTGAATTTTTTGGTCGATATATGACCCCAGGATTTGTTTTCAGGGCAGGTGTCATTTACAGGCCTGTAATGATTTGGAATATCCACTGACCATTAGCGCTGGGATTAAATCTGCTGTTGTGTGAAACGGCCACAAGGTGGCAGCAGTTCTCCCTTACCAAATCTGGTTACTAGGGCAGCAGAGCCTCAATGGAAGTCGCGTTCTAGATTGGAATGTAGAACGGAATGTGCCAGGAGAAAGCCCCTCAAGTTTTTCTCACTAATTCTTGTTCGTGTTTTTAATTTAATTTTTTATTTTTATTACAGCAAGTTTGAGTACAACATTTAGCTTGTTGTAGGTGTGCAAGAGGTGGTTCTTTTACACATATACATATGTCTGTTCTTCCTGGGATCCTTTTCCCATGTACGTTATGACAGAATGTTGAGTAGTCTTCTCTTGGTACTCTGTAGGTCTTTGGTGATTATATATGTCTACTGTGTTTGTATATGTCTGTTAACCCCTATATCGTAATGAATTCAATCCTCACACCTTTCCTTTGGTGAACCATAAGTTTTTTAATGAATCTGTGATTGCCCTTCTCCATGGAAATATCTGCCCTGGTATCAATTTATAGGTAACACCTATAAGTGATATGATATGATATGTGTCTTTCACTTTCTGACTTAATCCAAGTCACGTGATTACCTCTAGACTCATCTACGGTGCTGCAAATGGCATTGTGTGCTTCTTTTCCTTGGCAAGTATTCTGTCTTAGCGAGGTCCATTTTCTGCAATGTGATTCCCTGAGGGCTGAGGATTAGCTGACCTGGGCAGCCTGACCCTGCCGGCAAGCCCTCCCCAGGTGTGCCTGTGTTGAGGTCAATATAAACAGCACTCCAGGCAGCAATAGCCCCTGCAGCTGTGCCTGACTCCATATTCTCTGCCCCGTCAGCAGTCTCGGGGCTGGGCTGGTGGGAGGGTGTGAGGGTCCACGGCTTTGTGGTTGGCCCGGTGTGAGTGGGGCTCTGCTGGACTTTCTGCAGGAGTTGCCAGGCTGCCACCTGTAAAGAAGAGGATGTGTCACCCATAACTTCCACTGGAGTATCTCTCCGGGCTGAGGTGAGGAAGCAAAAAAAGGAGTGGGGGCCGGGACAGGAGGGGTATCTCAGGCAGGGCAATGGAAAGCTTCCAGAAGAGCGCCCGTGGCCAGGACCATCCTGGCTGACCTGCAGGCACCAAGTTGGCCTGCGTGCTGTCGCTGGTGTGGCTCCACGGCCCTTCCTCTAGGCTTTCAAGCCCTTGTACATATTCAGGTGTTTCACCTGGGAAGGGTGGGAACAGTTCAGCAGCAGCTGGCCTGGGGCTCAGCTCACGTTTACTCACAGAGGACTCGGCACGGTCCCCCAGCTTTGCAATAAGGACGCTCTTTGCGTGGGCGGGTGGGGCTGCTGGCTGTATGGGAGATGATTCCCCACCTCTGACCACTTTCAGAATTGTTTACCACTGGAGCAAGTGCCTTGGTAGTGTTTTCCTCTGTATAACTGTTAGGTTCAGTTTTTTTTTTCTTTTTTGGTTCAAGTTAGATTTTATTCCTCTTTTATGTATTTATAGATATAAGCATGGAAATAATTCATTCTTATAAATACATCAGTGTGAATGGAAGAACTTTTTTTCTGTATTATTTTTACATTTTAATTTTAAAAATTTTGAAATTTAATTTTATTTATTTTTTTATACACTAGGTTATTATTAGTTATCTATTTTATGCATATACATGTATACAGGTCAATCCCAATCTCCCAACTCATCCCACCACCACCACCCCATGGCTTCCCCCACTTTGTGTCGATACGTTTGTTCTCTACCTCTGTGTCTCTATTTCTGCCCTGCAAACCAGTTCATCTGTAGCATTTTTCTAGGTTCCACATATAGGCATTAATATACAATATTTGTTTTTCTCTTTCTGACTTACTTCACTCTGTATGACAGTCTCTAGATCCATCAACTTCTCTACAAATGACTCATTTTCATTCCTTTTTATGGCTGAGTAATATTCCATTTTATATATGTACCACATCTTTATCCATTCGTCTGTCTGTGGGCATTTAGGTTGCTTCCATTACCTGGCTATTGTAAATAGTGCTGCAATGAACATTGTGGTGAATGTGTCTCTGTGATTTATGGTTTTCTCTGGGTATATGCCCAGAAGTGGGATTGCTGGATCCTATGGTAATTCTCTTTTTAGTTTTTTAAAGGAACCTCCATACTGTTCTCCATAGTGACTGTATCCATTTACATTCCCACCAATAGCGGAAGGGGGTTCCTTTTGTCCACACCCTCCCCAGAATTTGTTGTTTGTAGATTATCTGATGATGCCGATTCTAACAGGTGTGAGGTCTTACCTCATTGTAGTTTTGATTTGCATTTCTCTAATAATTAGTGATGTTGAGCAGCTTTTCATGTGCGTCTTGGCCATCTCTGTGTCTTCTTTGAAGAAACGTCTATTTAGATCTTCTGCCCATTTTTGTATTGGGTTGTTTGTTGTATTAATATTAAGCTGCATGAGCTGTATATATATATTGGAGATTAATCCTTTGTCCATTGATTCGTTTGTGAACGTTTTCGCCCCTTCTGAGGGTTACCTTTTTCCATTCCCGTTTTTTTAACAAAGAAAGAAAGAAATCAAAAGAAGCAGAACACTAATGTGCGTGAAATATGCCTCTTGAAACTGTCGTTTTGAAATATGGACGTCTTTTGAATTTTTTGGTCGATATATGACCCCAGAATTGTTTTCGGGACAGGTGTCATTTACAGGCCTGTAATGATTTGGAATATCCACTGACCAATAGCGCTGGGATTAAATCTGCTGTTGTGTGAAATGGCCACAAGGTGGCAGCAGTTCTCCCTTACCAAATCTGGTTACTAGGGCAGCAGAGCCTCAATGGAAGTCACGTTCTAGATTGGAATGTAGAACGGAATGTACCAGGAGGAATCCCCTCAAGTTTTTCTCACTAATTCTTGTTCGAGTTTTAAATATAATTTTTTATTTTTTTATTACAGCAAGTTTGAGTACAACGTTTAGCTTGTTGTAGGTGTGCAAGAGGTGGTTCTTTTACACATATACATATGTCTGTTCTTCCTGGGATCCTTTTCCCATGTTCGTTATGACAAAATGTAGAGTAGTCTTCTCTTGGTACTCCGTAGGTCTTTGGTGATTATATACGTCTACTGTGTTTGTATATGTCTGTTAACCCCAATATCATAATGAATTCAATCCTCACACCTTTCCTTTGGTGAACCATAAGTTTGTTTAATGAATCTTTGATTGCCCTTCTCCGTGGAAATATCTGCCCTGGTATCAATTTATAAGTAACACCTATAAGTGATATGATATGATATGTGTCTTTCACTTTCTGACTTACTCCAAGACACGTGATTACCTCTAGACTCATCTACGGTGCTGCAAATGGCATTGTGTGCTTCTTTTCCTTGGCGAATATTCTGTCTTAGCGAGGTCCATTTTCTGCAATGTGATTCCCTGAGGGCTGAGGATTAGCTGACCTGGGCAGCCTGACCCTGCCGGCAAGCCCTCCCCAGGTGTGCCTGGGTTGAGGTCAATATAAACAGCACTCCAGGCAGCAATAGCACCTGCAGCTGTGCCTGACTCCATATTCTCTGCCCCGTCAGCAGTCTCGGGGCTGTGCTGGTGGGAGGGTGTGTGGGTCCACGGCTTTGTGGGTGGCCCGGTGTGAGTGGGGCTCTGCTGGACTTTCGGCAGGAGTTGCCAGGCTGCCACCTGTAAAGAAGAGGATGTGTCACCCATAACTTCCACTGGAATATCTCTCCGGGCTGAGGTGAGGAAGGAAAAAAAGGAGTGGGGGCCGGGACAGGAGGGGTATCTCAGGCAGGGCAATGGAAAGCTTCCAGAAGAGCGCCCGTGGCCAGGACCATCCTGGCTGACCTGCAGGCACCAAGTTGGCCTGCGTGCTGTCGCTGGTGTGGCTCCACGGCCCTTCCTCTAGGCTTTCAAGCCCTTGTACATATTCAGGTGTTTCACCTGGGAAGGGTGGGAAGAGTTCAGCAGCAGCTGGCCTGGGGCTCAGCTCACGTTTACTCACAGAGGCCTCGGCACGGTCCCCCAGCTTTGCAATAAGGACGCTCCTTGCGTGGGCGGGCGGGGCTGCTGGCTGTATGGGAGATGATTCCCCACCTCTGACCAATTTCAGAATTGTTTACCCCTGGAGCAAGTGCCTTGGTAGTGTTTTCCTTTGTATAACTGTTAGGTTCAGTTTTTTTTTTCTTTTTTGGTTCAAGTTAGATTTTATTCCTCTTTTATGTATTTATGGATATAAGCATGGAAATAATTCATTCTTATAAATACATCAGTGTGAATGGAAGAACATTTTTTCTGTTTTATTTTTACATTTTATTTTTAAAATTTTTGAAATTTAATTTTATTTATTTTTTTATACACTAGGTTATTATTAGTTATCTATTTTATGCATATACATGTATACAGGTCAATTCCAATCTCCCAACTCATCCCACCACCACCACCCCATGGCTTCCCCCACTTTGTGTCCATACGTTTGTTCTCTACCTCTGTGTCTCTATTTCTGCCCTGCAAACCAGTTCATCTGTAGCATTTTTCTAGGTTCCACATATAGGCATTAATATACAATATTTGTTTATCTCTTTCTGACTTACTTACTCTGTATGACAGTCTCTAGATCCATCAACTTCTCTACAAATGACCCAGTTTCATTCCTTTTTATGGCTGAGTAATATTCCATTTTATATATGTACCACATCTTTATCCATTCGTCTGTCTGTGGGCATTTAGGTTGCTTCCATTACCTGGCTATTGTAAATAGTGCTGCAATGAACATTGTGGTGAATGTGTCTCTGTGATTTATGGTTTTCTCTGGGTATATGCCCAGAAGTGGGATTGCTGGATCCTATGGTAATTCTCTTTTTAGTTTTTTAAAGGAACCTCCATACTGTTCTCCATAGTGACTGTATCAATTTACTTTCCCACCAATAGCGGAAGAGGGTTCCTTTTGTCCACACCCTCCCCAGAATTTGTTGTTTGTAGATTATCTGATGATGCCGATTCTAACAGGTGTGAGGTCTTACCTCATTGTAGTTTTGATTTGCATTTTTCTAATAATTAGTGATGTTGAGCAGCTTTTCATGTGCGTCTTGGCCATCTCTGTGTCTTCTTTGAAGAAACGTCTATTTAGATCTTCTGCCCATTTTTGTATTGGGTTGTTTGTTGTATTAATATTAAGCTGCATGAGCCGTATATATATATTGGAGATTAAACCTTTGTCCATTGATTCGTTTGTGAAAGTTTTCGCCCCTTCTGAGGGTTACCTTTTTCCAATCCCGTTTTTTTAACAAAGAAAGAAAGAAAGCAAAAGAATCAGAACACTAATGTGCGTGAAATATGCCTCTTGAAACTGTCGTTTTGAAATATGGACGTCTTTTGAATTTTTTGGTCGATATATGACCCCAGGATTTGTTTTCAGGGCAGGTGTCATTTACAGGCCTGTAATGATTTGGAATATCCACTGACCATTAGCGCTGGGATTAAATCTGCTGTTGTGTGAAACGGCCACAAGGTGGCAGCAGTTCTCCCTTACCAAATCTGGTTACTAGGGCAGCAGAGCCTCAATGGAAGTCGCGTTCTAGATTGGAATGTAGAACGGAATGTGCCAGGAGAAAGCCCCTCAAGTTTTTCTCACTAATTCTTGTTCGTGTTTTTAATTTAATTTTTTATTTTTATTACAGCAAGTTTGAGTACAACATTTAGCTTGTTGTAGGTGTGCAAGAGGTGGTTCTTTTACACATATACATATGTCTGTTCTTCCTGGGATCCTTTTCCCATGTACGTTATGACAGAATGTTGAGTAGTCTTCTCTTGGTACTCCGTAGGTCTTTGGTGATTATATATGTCTACTGTGTTTGTATATGTCTGTTAACCCCAATATCGTAATGAATTCAATCCTCACACCTTTCCTTTGGTGAACCATAAGTTTTTTAATGAATCTGTGATTGCCCTTCTCCGTGGAAATATCTGCCCTGGTATCAATTTATAGGTAACACCTATAAGTGATATGATATGATATGTGTCTTTCACTTTCTGACTTACTCCAAGTCACGTGATTACCTCTAGACTCATCTACGGTGCTGCAAATGGCATTGTGTGCTTCTTTTCCTTGGCAAATATTCTGTCTTAGCGAGGTCCATTTTCTGCAATGTGATTCCCTGAGGGCTGAGGATTAGCTGACCTGGGCAGCCTGACCCTGCCGGCAAGCCCTCCCCAGGTGTGCCTGTGTTGAGGTCAATATAAACAGCACTCCAGGCAGCAATAGCCTCTGCAGCTGTGCCTGACTCCATATTCTCTGCCCCGTCAGCAGTCTCGGGGCTGTGCTGGTGGGAGGGTGTGAGGGTCCACGGCTTTGTGGGTGGCCCGGTGTGAGTGGGGCTCTGCTGGACTTTCTGCAGGATTTTCTAGGCTGCCACCTGTAAAGAAGAGGATGTGTCACCCATAACTTCCACTGGAATATCTCTCCGGGCTGAGGTGAGGAAGGAAAAAAAGGAGTGGGGGCCGGGACAGGAGGGGTATCTCAGGCAGGGCAATGGAAAGCTTCCAGAAGTGCGCCCGTGGCCAGGACCATCCTGGCTGACCTGCAGGCACCAAGTTGGCCTGCGTGCTGTCACTGGTGTGGCTCCACGGCCCTTCCTCTAGGCTTTCAAGCCCTTGTACATATTCAGGTGTTTCACCTGGGAAGGGTGGGAACAGTTCAGCAGCAGCTGGCCTGGGGCTCAGCTCACGTTTACTCACAGAGGCCTCGGCACGGTCCCCCAGCTTTGCAATAAGGACGCTCCTGGCGTGGGTGGGCGGGGCTGCTGTCTCTAGGGGAGATGATTCCCCACCTCTGACCAATTTCACAATTGTTTACCACTGGAGAAAGTGCCTTGGTATTGTTTTCCTCTGTATAACAGTTAGGTTCAGTTTTTTTTTTCTTTTTTGTTTCAAGTTAGATTTTATTCCTCTTTTATGTATTTATGGATATAAGCATGGAAATAATTCATTCTTATAAATACATCAGTGTGAATGGAAGAACATTTTTTCTGTTTTATTTTTACATTTTATTTTTAAAAATTTTGAAATTTAATTTTTATTTTTTTATACAGTAGGTTATTATTAGTTATCTATTTTATGCATAGACATGTATACAGGTCAATCCCAATCTCCCAACTCATCCCACCACCACCACCCCATGGCTTTCCCCACTTTGTGTCCATACGTTTGTTCTCTACCTCTGTGTCTCTATTTCTGCACTGCAAACCAGTTCATCTGTAGCATTTTTCTAGGTTCCACATATAGGCATTAATATACAATATTTGTTTTTCTCTTTCTGACTTACTTCACTCTGTATGACAGTCTCTAGATCCATCAACTTCTCTACAAATGACTCAGTTTCATTCCTTTTTATGGCTGAGTAATATTCCATTTTATATATGTACCACATCTTTATCCATTTGTCTGTCTGTGGGCATTTAGGTTGCTTCCATTACCTGGCTATTGTAAATAGTGCTGCAATGAACATTGTGGTGAATGTGTCTCTGTGATTTATGGTTTTCTCTGAGTATATGCCCAGAAGTGGGATTGCTGGATCCTATGGTAATTCTCTTTTTAGTTTTTTAAAGGAACCTCCATACTGTTCTCCATAGTGACTGTATCAATTTACTTTCCCACCAATAGCGGAAGAGGGTTCCTTTTGTCCACACCCTCCCCAGAATTTGTTGTTTGTAGATTATCTGATGATGCCGATTCTAACAGGTGTGAGGTCTTACCTCATTGTAGTTTTGATTTGCATTTCTCTAATAATTAGTGATGTTGAGCAGCTTTTCATGTGCGTCTTGGCCATCTCTGTGTCTTCTTTGAAGAAACGTCTATTTAGATCTTCTGCCCATTTTTGTATTGGGTTGTTTGTTGTATTAATATTAAGCTGCATGAGCCGTATATATATATATTGGAGATTAAACCTTTGTCCATTGATTCGTTTGTGAAAGTTTTCGCCCCTTCTGAGGGTTACCTTTTTCCATTCCCGTTTTTTTAACAAAGAAAGAAAGAAAGCAAAAGAATCAGAACACTAATGTGCGTGAAATATGCCTCTTGAAACTGTCGTTTTGAAATATGGACGTCTTTTGAATTTTTTGGTCGATATATGACCCCAGGATTTGTTTTCAGGGCAGGTGTCATTTACAGGCCTGTAATGATTTGGAATATCCACTGACCATTAGCGCTGGGATTAAAGCTGCTGTTGTGTGAAACGGCCACAAGGTGGCAGCAGTTCTCCCTTACCAAATCTGGTTACTAGGGCAGCAGAGCCTCAATGGAAGTCACGTTCTAGATTGGAATGTAGAACGGAATGTACCAGGAGAAAGCCCCTCAAGTTTTTCTCACTAATTCTTGTTCGAGTTTTAAATTTAATTTTTTATTTTTTATTATAGCAAGTTTGAGTACAACGTTTAGCTTGTTGTAGGTGTGCAAGAGGTGGTTCTTTTACAAATATACATATGTCTGTTCTTCCTGGGATCCTTTTCCCATGTTCGTTATGACAGAATGTTGAGTAGTCTTCTCTTGGTACTCCGTAGGTCTTTGGTGATTATATACGTCTACTGTGTTTGTATATGTCTGTTAACCCCAATATCATAATGAATTCAATCCTCACACCTTTCCTTGGGTGAACCATAAGTTTGTTTAATGAATCTTTGATTGCAATTATCCGTGGAAATATCTGCCCTGGTATCAATTTATAAGTAACACCTATAAGTGATATGATATGATATGTGTCTTTCACTTTCTGACTTACTCCAAGTCACGTGATTACCTCTAGACTCATCTACGGTGCTGCAAATGGCATTGCGTGCTTTTTTTCCTTGGCGAATATTCTGTCTTAGCGAGGTCCATTTTCTGCAATGTGATTCCCTGAGGGCTGAGGATTAGCTGACCTGGGCAGCCTGACCCTGCCGGCAAGCCCTCCCCAGGTGTGCCTGGGTTGAGGTCAATATAAACAGCACTCCAGGCAGCAATAGCCCCTGCAGCTGTGCCTGACTCCATATTCTCTGCCCCGTCAGCAGTCTCGGGGCTGTGCTGGTGGGAGGGTGTGAGGGTCCACGGCTTTGTGGGTGGCCCGGTGTGAGTGGGGCTCTGCTGGACTTTCTGCAGGAGTTGCCAGGCTGCCACCTGTAAAGAAGAGGATGTGTCACCCATAACTTCCACTGGAATATCTCTCCGGGCTGAGGTGAGGAAGGAAAAAAAGGAGTGGGGGCCGGGACAGGAGGGGTATCTCAGGCAGGGCAATGGAAAGCTTCCAGAAGAGCGCCCGTGGCCAGGACCATCCTGGCTGACCTGCAGGCACCAAGGTGGCCTGCGTGCTGTCGCTGGTGTGGCTCCACGGCCCTTCCTCTAGGCTTTCAAGGCCTTGTACATATTCAGGTGTTTCACCTGGGAAGGGTGGGAACAGTTCAGCAGCAGCTGGCCTGGGGCCCAGCTCACGTTTACTCACAGAGGCCTCGGCACGGTCCCCCAGCTTTGCAATAAGGACGCTCCTTGCGTGGGTGGGCGGGGCTGCTGGCTCTTGGGGAGATGATTCCCCACCTCTGACCAATTTCAGAATTGTTTACCACTGGAGCAAGTGCCTTGGTAGTGTTTTCCTCTGTATAACTGTTAGGTTCAGTATTTATTTTGCTTTTTTGGTTCAAGTTAGATTTTATTCCTCTTTTATGTATTTAAGGATATAAGCATGGAAATAATTCATTCTTATAAATACATCAGTGTGAATGGAAGAACATTTTTTCTATTTTATTTTTACATTTTATTTTTAAAATTTTTGAAATTTAATTTTATTTTTTTTTATACAGTAGGTTATTATTAGTTATCTATTTTATGCATAGACATGTATACAGGTCAATCCAAATGTCCCAACTCATCCCACCACCACCACCCCATGGCTTCCCCCACTTTGTGTCCATACGTTTGTTCTCTACCTCTGTGTCTCTACTTCTGCCCTGCAAACCAGTTCATCTGTAGCATTTTTCTAGGTTCCACATATAGGCATTAATATACAATATTTGTTTTTCTCTTTCTGACTTACTTCACTTTGTATGACAGTCTCTAGATCCATCAACTTCTCTACAAATGACTCAGTTTCATTCCTTTTTATGGCTGAGTAATATTCCATTTTATATATGTACCACATCTTTATCCATTCGTCTGTCTGTGGGCATTTAGGTTGCTTCCATTACCTGGCTATTGTAAATAGTGCTGCAATGAACATTGTGGTGAATGTGTCGCTGTGATTTATGGTTTTCTCTGGGTATATGCCCAGAAGTGGGATTGCTGGATCCTATGGTAATTCTCTTTTTAGTTTTTTAAAGGAACCTCCATACTGTTCTCCATAGTGACTGTATCAATTTACATTCCCACCAATAGCGGAAGAGGGTTCCTTTTGTCCACACCCTCCCCAGAATTTTTTGTTTGTAGATTATCTGATGATGCCGATTCTAACAGGTGTGAGGTCTTACCTCATTGTAGTTTTGATTTGCATTTCTCTAATAATTAGTGATGTTGAGCAGCTTTTCTTGTGCGTCTTGGCCATCTCTGTGTCTTCTTTGAAGAAAAGTCTCTTTAGATCTTCTGCCCATTTTTGTATTGGGTTGTTTGTTTTATTAATATTAAGCTGCATGAGCTGTATATATATATTGGAGATTAAACCTTTGTCCATTGATTCGATTGTGAACGTTTTCGCCCCTTCTGAGGGTTACCTTTTTCCATTCCCGTTTTTTTAACAAAGAAAGAAAGAAAGCAAAAGAATCAGAACACTAATGTGCGTGAAATATGCCTCTTGAAACTGTCGTTTTGAAATATGGACGTCTTTTGAATTTTTTGGTCGATATATGACCCCAGGATTTGTTTTCAGGGCAGGTGTCATTTACAGGCCTGTAATGATTTGGAATATCCACTGACCATTAGCGCTGGGATTAAAGCTGCTGTTGTGTGAAACGGCCACAAGGTGGCAGCAGTTCTCCCTTACCAAATCTGGTTACTAGGGCAGCAGAGCCTCAATGGAAGTCGCGTTCTAGATTGGAATGTAGAACGGAATGTACCAGGAGAAAGCCCCTCAAGTTTGTCTCACTACTTCTTGTTCGTGTTTTTAATTTAATTTTTTTTTTCTTTTTGCGGTATGCGGGCCTATCACCGTTGTGGCCTCTCCCGCTGCGGAGCACAGGCTCCGGACGCGCAGGCCCAGCGGCCATGGCTCACGGGCCCCGCCGCTCCGCGGCATATGGTATCCTCCGAGACCGGGGCACGAACCCGCATCCCCTGCATCGGCAGGCGGACTCTCAACCACTGCGCCACCAGGGAGGCCCTAATTTAATTTTTTATTTTTTATTACAGCAAGTTTGAGAACAACGTTTAGCTTGTTGTAGGTGTGCAAGAGGTGGTTCTTTTACACATATACATATGTCTGTTCTTCCTGGGATCCTTTTCCCATGTACGTTATGACAGAATGTTGAGTAGTCTTCTCTTGGTACTCCGTAGGTCTTTGGTGATTATATACGTCTACTGTGTTTGTATATGTCTGTTAACCCCAATATCGTAATGAATTCAATCCTCACACCTTTCATTTGGTGAACCATAAGTTTGTTTAATGAATCTGTGATTGCCCTTCTCCGTGGAAATATCTGCCCTGGTATCAATTTATAGGTAACACCTATAAGTGATATGATATGATATGTGTCTTTCACTTTCTGACTTACTCCAAGTCACGTGATTACCTCTAGACTCATCTACGGTGCTGCAAATGGCATTGTGTCCTTTTTCTCCTTGGCGAATATTCTGTCTTAGCGAGGTCCATTTTCTACAATGTGATTCCCTGAGGGCTGAGGATTAGCTGACCTGGGCAGCCTGACCCTGCCGGCAAGCCCTCCCCAGGTGTGCCTGGGTTGAGGTCAATATAAACAGCACTCCAGGCAGCAATAGCCCCTGCAGCTGTGCCTGACTCCATATTCTCTGCCCCGTCAGCAGTCTCGGGGCTGTGCTGGTGGGAGGGTGTGAGGGTCCACGGCTTTGTGGGTGGCCCGGTGTGAGTGGGGCTCTGCTGGACTTTCTGCAGGAGTTGCCAGGCTGCCACCTGTAAAGAAGAGGATGTGTCACCCATAACTTCCACTGGAATATCTCTCCGGGCTGAGGTGAGGAAGGAAAAAAAGGAGTGGGGGCCGGGACAGGAGGGGTACCTCAGGCAGGGCAATGGAAAGTTTCCAGAAGAGCGCCCGTGGCCAGGACCATCCTGGCTGACCTGCAGGCACCAAGGTGGCCTGCGTGCTGTCGCTGGTGTGTCTCCACGGCCCTTCCTCTAGGCTTTCAAGCCCTTGTACATATTCAGGTGTTTCACCTGGGAAGGGTGGGAACAGTTCAGCAGCAGCTGGCCTGGGGCTCAGCTCACGTTTACTCACAGAGGCCTCGGCACGGTCCCCGAGCTTTGCAATAAGGACGCTCATTGCGTGGGCGGGCGGGGCTGCTGGCTTTATGGGAGATGATTCCCCACCTCTGACCAATTTCAGAATTGTTTACCACTGGAGCAAGTGCCTTGGTAGTGTTTTCCTCTGTATAACTGTTAGGTTCAGATTTTTTTTTCTTTTTTGGTTCAAGTTAGATATTATTCCTCTTTTATGTATTTATGGATATAAGCATGGAAATAATTCATTCTTATAAATACATCAGTGTGAATGGAAGAACATTTTTTCTGTTTTATTTTTACATTTTATTTTTAAAATTTTTGAAATTTAATTTTATTTATTTTTTTTATACAGTAGGTTATTATTAGTTATCTATTTTATGCATAGACATGTATACAGGTCAATCCCAATATCCCAACTCATCACACCACCACCACCCCATGGCTTCCCCCACTTTGTGTCCATACGTTTGTTCTCTACCTCTGTGTCTCTATTTCTGCCCTGCAAACCAGTTCATCTGTAGCATATTTCTAGGTTCCACATATAGGCATTAATATACAATATTTGTTTTTCTCTTTCTGACTTACTTCACTCTGTATGACAGTCTCTAGTTCCATCAACTTCTCTACAAATGACCCAGTTTCATTCCTTTTTATGGCTGAGTAATATTCCATTTTATATATGTACCACATCTTTATCCATTCGTCTGTCTGTGGGCATTTAGGTTGCTTCCATTACCTGGCTATTGTAAATAGTGCTGCAATGAACATTGTGGTGAATGTGTCTCTGTGATTTATGGTTTTCTCTGGGTATATGCCCTGAAGTGGGATTGCTGGATCCTATGGTAATTCTCTTTTTAGTTTTTTAAAGGAACCTCCATACTGTTCTCCATCGTGACTGTAACAATTTACATTCCCACCAATAGCGGAAGAGGCTTCCTTTTGTCCACACCCTCCCCAGAATTTGTTGTTTGTAGATTATCTGATGATGCCGATTCTAACAGGTGTGAGGTCTTACCTCATTGTAGTTTTGATTTGCATTTCTCTAATAATTAGTGATGTTGAGCAGCTTTTCATGTGCGTCTTGGCCATCTCTGTGTCTTCTTTGAAGAAACGTCTATTTAGATCTTCTGCCCATTTTTGTATTGGGTTGTTTGTTTTATTAATATTAAGCTGCATGAGCTGTTTATATATATTGGAGAATAAACCTTTGTCCATTGATTCGTTTGTGAACGTTTTCGCCCATTCTGAGGGTTGCCTTTTTCCATTCCCGTTTTTTTAACAAAGAAAGAAAGAAATCAAAAGAAGCAGAACACTAATGTGCGTGAAATATGCCTCTTGAAACTGTCGTTTTGAAATATGGACGTCTTTTGAATTTTTTGGTCGATATATGACCCCAGGATTTGTTTTCAGGGCAGGTGTCATTTACAGGCCTGTAATGATTTGGAATATCCACTGACCATTAGCGCTGGGATAAAAGCTGCTGTTGTGTGAAACGGCCACAAGGTGGCAGCAGTTCTCACTTACCAAATCTGGTTACTAGGGCAGCAGAGCCTCAATGGAAGTCGCTTTCTAGATTGGAATGTAGAACGGAATGTACCAGGAGAAAGCCCCTCAAGTTTTTTTCACTAATTCTTGTTCGTGTTTTTAATTTAATTTTTTATTTTTTATTACAGCAAGTTTGAGTACAACGTTTAGCTTGTTGTAGGTGTGCAAGAGGTGGTTCTTTTACACATATACATATGTCTGTTCTTCCTGGGATCCTTTTCCCATGTTCGTTATGACAGAATGTTGAGTAGTCTTCTCTTGGTACTCCGTAGGTCTTTGGTGATTATATACGTCTACTGTGTTTGTATATGTCTGTTAACCCCAATATCATAATGAATTCAATCCTCACACCTTTCCTTTGGTGAACCATAAGTTTGTTTAATGAATCTGTGATTGCCCTTCTCCGTGGAAATATCTGCCCTGGTATCAATTTATAGGTAACACCTATAAGTGATAAGATATGATATGTGTCTTTCACTTTCTGACTTACTCCAAGTCACGTGATTACCTCTAGACTCATCTACGGTGCTGCAAATGGCATTGTGTGCTTTTTTTCCTTGGCTAATATTCTGTCTTAGCGAGGTCCATTTTCTGCAATGTGATTCCCTGAGGGCTGAGGATTAGCTGACCTGGGCAGCCTGACCCTGCCGGCAAGCCCTCCACAGGTGTGCCTGGGTTGAGGTCAATATAAACAGCACTCCTGGCAGCAATAGCCCCTGCAGCTGTGCCTGACTCCATATTCTCTGCCCCGTCAGCAGTCTCGGGGCTGTGCTGGTGGGAGGGTGTGAGGGTCCACGGCTTTGTGGGTGGCCCGGTGTGAGTGGGGCTCTGCTGGACTTTCTGCAGGAGTTGCCAGGCTGCCACCTGTAAAGAAGAGGATGTGTCACCCATAACTTCCACTGGAGTATCTCTCCGGGCTGAGGTGAGGAAGCAAAAAAAGGAGTGGGGGCCGGGACAGGAGGGGTATCTCAGGCAGGGCAATGGAAAGCTTCCAGAAGAGCGCCCGTGGCCAGGACCATCCTGGCTGACCTGCAGGCACCAAGTTGGCCTGCGTGCTGTCGCTGGTGTGGCTCCACGGCCCTTCCTCTAGGCTTTCAAGCCCTTGTACATATTCAGGTGTTTCACCTGGGAAGGGTGGGAACAGTTCAGCAGCAGCTGGCCTGGGGCTCAGCTCACGTTTACTCACAGAGGCCTCGGCACGGTCCCCCAGCTTTGCAATAAGGACGCTCTTTGCGTGGGCGGGTGGGGCTGCTGGCTGTATGGGAGATGATTCCCCACCTCTGACCAATTTCAAAATTGTTTACCACTGGAGCAAGTGCCTTGGTAGTGTTTTCCTCTGTATAACTGTTAGGTTCAGTTTTTTTTTTCTTTTTTGGTTCAAGTTAGATTTTATTTCTCTTTTATGTATTTATGGATATAAGCATGGAAAAAATTCATTCTTATAAATACATCAGTGTGAATGGAAGAACTTTTTTTATGTATTATTTTTACATTTTATTTTTAAAAATTTTGAAATTTAATTTTATTTGTTTTTTTATACACTAGGTTATTATTAGTTATCTATTTTATGCATATACATGTATACAGGTTAATCCCAATCTCCCAACACATCCCACCAACACCACCCCATGGCTTCCCCCACTTTGTGTCCATACGTTTGTTCTCTACCTCTGTGTCTCTATTTCTGCCCTGCAAACCAGTTCATCTGTAGCATTTTTCTAGGTTCCACAGATAGGCATTAATATACAATATTTGTTTTTCTCTTTCTGACTTACTTCACTCTGTATGACAGTCTCTAGATCCATCAACTTCTCTACAAATGACTCAGTTTCATTCCTTTTTATGTCTGAGTAATATTCCATTTTATATATGTACCACATCTTTATCCATTCGTCTGTCTGTGGGCATTTAGGTTGCTCCCATTACCTGGCTATTGTAAATAGTGCTGCAATGAACATTGTGGTGAATGTGTCTCTGTGATTTATGGTTTTCTCTGGGTATATGCCCAGAAGTGGGATTGCTGGATCCTATGGTAATTCAATTTTTAGTTTTTTAAAGGAACCTGCATACTGTTCTCCATAGTGACTGTATCAATTTACATTCCCACCAATAGCAGAAGAGGGTTCCTTTTGTCCACACCCTCCCCAGAATTTGTTGTTTGTGGATTATTTGATGATGCCGATTCTAACAGGTGTGAGGTCTTACCTCATTGTAGTTTTGATTTGCATTTCTCTAATAATTAGTGATGTTGAGCAGCTTTTCATGTGCGTCTTGGCCATCTCTGTGTCTTCTTTGAAGAAACGTCTATTTAGATCTTCTGCCCATTTTTGTATTTGGTTGTTTGTTTTATTAATATTAGGCTGCATGAGCTGTTTATATATATTGGAGATTAAACCTTTGTCCATTAATTCATTTGTGAAAGTTTTCGCCCATTCTGAGGGTTGCCTTTTTCCATTCCCGTTTTTTTAGCAATGAAAGAAAGAAATCAAAAGAATCAGAACACTAATGTGCGTGAAATATGCCTCTTGAAACTGTCGTTTTGAAATATGGACGTCTTTTGAATTTTTTGGTCGATATATGACCCCAGGATTTGTTTTCAGGGCAGGTGTCATTTACAGGCCTGTAATGATTTGGAATATCCACTGACCATTAGCGCTGGGATTAAAGCTGCTGTTGTGTGAAACGGCCACAAGGTGGCAGCAGTTCTCCCTTACCAAATCTGGTTACTAGGGCAGCAGAGCCTCAATGGAAGTCAGGTTCTAGATTGGAATGTAGAACGGAATGTACCAGGAGAAAGCCCCTCAAGTTTTTCTCACTAATTCTTGTTCGTGTTTTTAATTTAATTTTTTATTTTTTATTACAGCAAGTTTGACTACAACGTTTAGCTTGTTGTAGGTGTGCAAGAGGTGGTTCTTTTACACATATACATATGTCTGTTCTTCCTGGGATCCTTTTCCCATGTTCGTTATGACAGAATGTTGAGTAGTCTTCTCTTGGTACTCCGTAGGTCTTTGGTGATTATATAGGTCTACTGTGTTTGTATATGTCTGTTAACCCCAATATCATAATGAATTCAATCCTCACACCTTTCCTTGGGTGAACCATAAGTTTGTTTAATGAATCTTTGATTGCCCTTCTCAGTGGAAATATCTGCCCTGGTATCAATTTATAAGTAACACCTATAAGTGATATGATATGATATGTGTCTTTCACTTTCTGACTTACTCCAAGTCACGTGATTAACTCTAGACTCATCTACGGTGCTGCAAATGGCATTGGGTGCTTCTTTTCCTTGGCGAATATTCTGTCTTAGCGAGGTCCATTTTCTGCAAAGTGATTCCCTGAGGGCTGAGGATTAGCTGACCTGGGCAGCCTGACCCTGCCGGCAAGCCCTCCCCAGGTGTGCCTGGGTTGAGGTCAATATAAACAGCACTCCAGGCAGCAATAGCCCCTGCAGCTGTGCCTGACTCCATATTCTCTGCCCCGTCAGCAGTCTCGGGGCTGTGCTGGTGGGAGGGTGTGAGGGTCCACGGCTTTGTGGGTGGCCCGGTGTGAGTGGGGCTCTGCTGGACTTTCTGCAGGAGTTGCCAGGCTGCCACCTGTAAAGAAGAGGATGTGTCACCCATAACTTCCACTGGAATATCTCTCCGGGCTGAGGTGAGGAAGGAAAAAATGGAGTGGGGGCCGGGACAGGAGGGGTATCTCAGGCAGGGCAATGGAAAGCTTCCAGAAGAGCGCCCGTGGCCAGGACCATCCTGGCTGACCTGCAGGCACCAAGGTGGCCTGCGTGCTGTCGCTGGTGTGGCTCCACGGCCCTTCCTCTAGGCTTTCAAGCCCTTGTACATATTCAGGTGTTTCACCTGGGAAGGGTGGGAACAGTTCAGCAGCATCTGGCCTGGGGCTCAGCTCACGTTTACTCACAGAGGCCTCGGCACGGTCTCCCAGCTTTGCAATGAGGATGCTCCTTGCGTGGGCGGGCGGGGCTGCTGGCTGTATGGGAGATGATTCCCCACCTCTGACCAATTTCAGAATTGTTTACCACTGGAGCAAGTGCCTTGGTAGTGTTTTCCTCTGTATAACAGGTTCAGTTTTTTTTTTTTTCTTTTTTGGTTCAAGTTAGATTTTATTCCTCATTTATGTATTTATAGATATAAGCATGGGAATAATTCATTCGTATAAATACATCAGTGTGAATGGAAGAACTTTTTTCTGTTTTATTTTTACATTTTATTTTTAAAAATTTTGAAATTTAATTCTAGTTATTTTTTATACAGTAGGTTATTATTAGTTATCTATTTTATGCATAGACATGTATACAGGTCAATCCTAATCTCCCAACTCATCCCACCACCACCACCCCATGGCTTCCCCCACTTTGTGTCCATACGTTTGTTCTCTACCTCTGTGTCTCTATTTCTGCCCTGCAAACCAGTTCATCTCTACCATTTTTCTAGGTTCCACATATAGGCATTAATATACAATATTTGTTTTTCTCTTTCTGGCTTACTTCACTCTGTATGACAGTCTCTAGATCCATCAACTTCTCTACAAATGACCCAGTTTCATTCCTTTTTATGGCTGAGTAATATTCCATTTTATATATGTACCACATCTTTATCCATTCGTCTGTCTGTGGGCATTTAGGTTGCTTCCATTACCTGGCTATTGTAAATAGTGCTGCAATGAACATTGTGTTGAATGTGTCTTTGTGATTTATGGTTTTCTCAGGGTATATGCCCAGAAGTGGGATTGCTGATTCCTATGGTAATTCTCTTTTTAGTTTTTTTTTTTTTTTTTTTTTTTGCGGTATGCGGGCCTCTCACTGTTGTGGCCTCTCCCGCTGCGGAGCACAGGCTCCGGACGCGCAGGCTCAGCGGCCATGGCTCATGGGCCCAGCCGCTCCTCGGCATATGGGATCCTCCCGGACCGGGGCACGAACCCGTATCCCCTGCATCGGCAGGCGGACTCTCAACCACTGCGCCACCAGGGAGGCCCTCTTTTTAATTTTTTAAAGGAACCTCCATACTGTTCTCCATAGTGACTGTATCAATTTACATTCCCACCAATAGCGGAAGAGGGTTCCTTTTGTCCACACCGTCCCCAGAATTTGTTGATTGTAGATTATCTGATGATGCCGATTCTAACAGGTGAGGTCTTACCTCATTGTAGTTTTGATTTGCATTTCTCTAATAATTAGTGATGTTGAGCAGCTTTTCATGTGCGTCTTGGCCATCTCTGTGTCTTCTTTGAAGAAACGTCTCTTTAGATCTTCTGCCCATTTTTGTATTGGGTTGTTTGTTTTATTAATATTAAGCTGCATGAGCTGTTTATATATATTGGAGATTAAACCTTTGTCCATTGATTCGTTTGTGAACGTTTTCGCCCATTCTGAGGGTTGCCTTTCTCCATTCCCGTTTTTTTAACAAAGAAAGAAAGAAAGCAAAAGAAGCAGAACACTAATGTGCGTGAAATATGCCTCTTGAAACTGTCGTTTTGAAATATGGACGTCTTTTGAATTTTTTGGTTGATATATGACCCCAGGATTTGTTTTCAGGGCAGGTGTCATTTACAGGCCTGTAATGATTTGGAATATCCACTGACCATTAGCGCTGGCATTAAACCTGCAGTTGTGTGAAACGGCCACAAGGTGGCAGCAGTTCTCCCTTACCAAATCTGGTTACTAGGGCAGCAGAGCCTCAATGGAAGTCGTGTTCTAGATTGGAATGTAGAACGGAATGTGCCAGGAGAAAGCCCCTCAAGTTTGTCTCACTACTTCTTGTTCGTGTTTTTAATTTAATTTTTTATTTTTTATTACAGCAAGTTTGAGTACAACGTTTAGCTTGTTGTAGGTGTGCAAGAGGTGGTTCTTTTACACATATACATATGTCTGTTCTTCCTGTGATCCTTTTCCCATGTCCGTTATGACAGAATGTTGAGTAGTCTTCTCTTGGTACTCCGTAGGTCTTTGGTGATTATATACGTCTACTGTGTTTGTATATGTCTGTTAACCCCAATATCGTAACGAATTCAATCCTCACACCTTTCCTTTGGTGAACCATAAGTTTGTTTAATGAATCTGTGATTGCCCTTCTCCATGGAAATATCTGCCCTGGTATCAATTTATAGGTAACACCTATAAGTGATATGATATGATATGTGTCTTTCACTTTCTGACTTACTCCAAGTCACGTGATTACCTCGAGACTCATCTACGGTGCTGCAAATGGCATTGTGTCCTTTTTTTCCTTGGCGAATATTCTGTCTTAGCGAGGTCCATATTCTGCAATGTGATTCCCTGAGGGCTGAGGATTAGCTGACCTGGGCAGCCTGACCCTGCCGGCAAGCCCTCCCCAGGTGTGCCTGGGTTGAGGTCAATATAAACAGCACTCCAGGCAGCAATAGCCCCTGCAGCTGTGCCTGACTCCATATTCTCTGCCCCGTCAGCAGTCTCGGGGCTGTGCTGGTGGGAGGGTGTGAGGGTCCACGGCTTTGTGGGTGGCCCGGTGTGAGTGGGGCTGTGCTGGACTTTCGGCAGGAGTTGCCAGGCTGCCACCTGTAAAGAAGAGCATGTGTCACCCATAACTTCCACTGGAACATCTCTCCGGGCTGAGGTGAGGAAGGAAAAAAAGGAGTGGGTGCCGGGACAGGAGGGGTATCTCAGGCAGGGCAATAGAAATCTTCCAGAGGAGCGCCCGTGGCCAGTACCATCCTGGCTGACCTGCAGGCACCAAGTTGGCCTGCGTGCTGTCGCTGGTGTGGCTCCACGGCCCTTCCTCTAGGCTTTCAAGCCCTTGTACATATTCAGGTGTTTCACCTGGGAAGGGTGGGAACAGTTCAGCAGCAGCTGGCCTGGGGCTCAGCTCACATTTACTCACAGAGGCCTAGGCACGGTCTCCCAGCTTTGCAATAAGGACGCTCCTTGCGTGGGCGGGTGGGGCTGCTGGCTGTATGGGAGATGATTCCCCACCTCTGACCAATTTCAGAATTGTTTACCACTGGAGCAAGTGCCTTGGTAGTGTTTTCCTCTGTATAATTCTTAGGTTCAGTTTTTTTTTCTTTTTTGGTTCAAGTTAGATTTTATTCCTCATTTATGTATTTATAGATATAAGCATGGAAATAATTCATTCGTATAAATACATCAGTGTGAATGGAAGAACTTTTTTTCTGTTTTATTTTTACATTTTATTTTTTAAAATTTTGAAATTTAATTTTAGTTATTTTTTTTATACAGTAGGTTATTTTTAGTTATCTATTTTATGCATAGACATGTATACAGGTCAATCCTAATCTCCCAACTCATCCCACCACCACCACCCCATGGCTTCCCCCAATTTGTGTCCATACGTTTGTTCTCTACCTCTGTGTCTCTATTTCTGCCCTGCAAACCAGTTCATCTCTACCATTTTTCTAGGTTCCACATATAGGCATTAATATACAATATTTGTTTTTCTCTTTCTGACTTACTTCACTCTGTATGACAGTCTCTAGATCCATCAACTTCTCTACAAATGACCCAGTTTCATTCCTTTTTATGGCTGAGTAATATTCCATTTTGTATATGTACCACATCTTTATCCATTCGTCTGTCTGTGGGCATTTAGGTTGCTTCCATTACCTGGCTATTGTAAATAGTGCTGCAATGAACATTGTGGTGAATGTGTCTTTGTGATTTATGGTTTTCTCTGGGTATATGCCCAGAAGTGGGATTGCTGGATCCTATGGTAATTCTCTTTTTAGTTTTTTAAAGGAACCTCCATATTGTTCTCCATAGTGACTGTATCAATTTACATTCCCACCAATAGTGGAAGAGGGTTCCTTTTGTCCACACCCTCCCCAGAATTTGTTGATTATAGATTATCTGATGATGCCGATTCTAACAGGTGTGAGGTCTTACCTCATTGTAGTTTTGATTTGCATTTCTCTAATAATTAGTGATGTTGAGCAGCTTTTCATGTGCGTCTTGGCCATCTCTGTGTCTTCTTTGAAGAAACGTCTCTTTAGATCTTCTGCCCATTTTTGTATTGGGTTGTTTGTTTTATTAATATTAAGCTGCATGAGCTGTTTATATATATTGGAGACTAAACCTTTGTCCATTGATTCGTTTGTGAACGTTTTCGCCCATTCTGAGGGTTGCCTTTTTCCATTCCCGTTTTTTTAACAAAGAAAGAAAGAAAGCAAAAGAAGCAGAACACTAATGTGTGTGAAATATGCCTCTTGAAACTGTCGTTTTGAAATATGGACGTCTTTTGAATTTTTTGGTCGATATATGACCCCAGGATTTGTTTTCAGGGCAGGTGTCATTTACAGGCCTGTAATGATTTGGAATATCCACTGACCATTAGCGCTGGCATTAAACCTGCAGTTGTGTGAAACGGCCACAAGGTGGCAGCAGTTCTCCCTTACCAAATCTGGTTACTAGGGCAGCAGAGCCTCAATGGAAGTCGTGTTCTAGATTGGAATGTAGAACGGAATGTGCCAGGAGAAAGCCCCTCAAGTTTGTCTCACTACTTCTTGTTCGTGTTTTTAATTTAATTTTTTATTTTTTATTACAGCAAGTTTGAGTACAACGTTTAGCTTGTTGTAGGTGTGCAAGAGGTGGTTCTTTTACACATATACATATGTCTGTTCTTCCTGGGATCCTTTTCCCATGTACGTTATGACAGAATGTTGAGTAGTCTTCTCTTGGTACTTCGTAGGTCTTTGGTGATTATATACGTCTACTGTGTTTGTATATGTCTGTTAACCCCAATATCGTAATGAATTCAATCCTCACACCTTTCCTTTGGTGAACCATAAGTTTGTTTAATGAATCTGTGATTGCCCTTCTCCGTGGAAATATCTGCCCTGGTATCAATTTATAGGTAACACCTATAAGTGATATGATATGATATGTGCCTTTCACTTTCTGACTTACTCCAAGTCACGTGATTACCTCGAGACTCATCTACGGTGCTGCAAATGGCATTGTGTCCTTTTTTTCCTTGGCGAATATTCTGTCTTAGCGAGGTCCATATTCTGCAATGTGATTCCCTGAAGGCTGAGGATTAGCTGACCTTGGCAGCCTGACCCTGCCGGCAAGCCCTCCCCAGGTGTGCCTGGGTTGAGGTCAATATAAACAGCACTCCAGGCAGCAATAGCCCCTGCAGCTGTGCCTGACTCCATATCCTCTGCCCCGTCAGCAGTCTCGGGGCTGTGCTGGTGGGAGGGTGTGAGGGTCCACGGCTTTGTGGGTGGTCCGGTGTGAGTGGGGCTCTGCTGGACTTTCGGCAGGAGTTGCCAGGCTGCCACCTGTAAAGAAGAGGATGTGTCACCCATAACTTCCACTGGAATATCTCTCCGGGCTGAGGTGAGGAAGGAAAAAAAGGACTGGGGGCCGGGACAGGAGGGGTATCTCAGGCAGGGCAATAGAAAGCTTCCAGAAGAGCGCCCTTGGCCAGTACCATCCTGGCTGACCTGCAGGCACCAAGTTGGCCTGCGTGCTGTCGCTGGTGTGGCTCCACGGCCCTTCCTCTAGGCTTTCAAGCCCTTGTACATATTCAGGTGTTTCACCTGGGAAGGGTGGGAACAGTTCAGCAGCATCTGGCCTGGGGCTCAGCTCACGTTTACTCACAGAGGCCTCGGCACGGTCTCCCAGCTTTGCAATGAGGATGCTCCTTGCGTGGGCGGGCGGGGCTGCTGGCTGTATGGGAGATGATTCCCCACCTCTGACCAATTTCAGAATTGTTTACCACTGGAGCAAGTGCCTTGGTAGTGTTTTCCTCTGTATAACTGTTAGGTTCAGTTTTTTTTTTTTTTCTTTTTTGGTTCAAGTTAGATTTTAGTCCTCATTTATGTATTTATAGATATAAGCATGGAAATAATTCATTCGTATAAATACATCAGTGTGAATGGAAGAACTTTTTTTCTGTTTTATTTTTACATTTTATTTTTTAAAATTTTGAAATTTAATTTTAGTTATTTTTTATACAGTAGGTTATTATTAGTTATCTATTTTATGCATAGACATGTATACAGGTCAATCCTAATCTCCCAACTCATCCCACCACCACCACCTCATGGCTTCCCCCACTTTGTGTCCATACGTTTGTTCTCTACCTCTGTGTCTCTATTTCTGCCCTGCAAACCAGTTCATCTCTACCATTTTTCTAGGTTCCACATATAGGCATTAATATACAATATTTGTTTTTCTCTTTCTGGCTTACTTAACTCTGTATGACAGTCTCTAGTTCCATCAACTTCTCCTCAAATGACCCAGTTTCATTCCTTTTTATGGCTGAGTAATATTCCATTTTATATATATAGCACAACTTTATCCATTCGTCTGTCTGTGGGCATTTATGTTGCTTCCATAACCTGGCTATTGTAAATAGTGCTGCAATGAACATTGTGGTGAATGTGTCTCTGTGATTTATGGTTTTCTCTGGGTATATGCCCAGAAGTGGGATTGCTGGATCCTATGGTAATTCTCTTTTTAGTTTTTTAAAGGAACCTCCATAGTGTTCTCCATAGTGACTGTATCAATTTACATTTCCACCAATAGCGGAAGAGGGTTCCTTTTGTCCACACCCTCCCCAGAATTTGTTGTTTGTAGATTATCTGATGATGCCTATTCTAATAGGTGTGAGGTCTTACCTCACTGTAGTTTTGATTTGCATTTCTCTAATAATTAGTGATGTTGAGCAGCTTTTCATGTGCGTCTTGGCCATCCCTGTGTCTTCTTTGAAGAAACGTCTATTTAGATCTTCTGCCCATTTTTGTATTGGGTTGTTTGTTGTATTAATATTAAGCTGCATGAGCTGTTTATATATATTGGAGATTAAACCTTTGTCCATTGATTCGTTTGTGAAAGTTTTCGCCCATTCTGAGGGTTGCCCTTTTCCATTCCCGTTTTTTTAACAAAGAAAGAAATAAATCAAAAGAAGCAGAACACTGATGTGCGTGAAATATGCCTCTTGAAACTGTCGTTTTGAAATATGGACGTCTGTTGAATTTTTTGGTCGATATATGACCCCAGGATTTGTTTTCAGGGCAGGTGTCATTTACAGGCCTGTAATGATTTGGAATATTCACTGACCATTAGCGCTGGGATTAAAGCTGCTGTTGTGTGAAACGGCCACAAGGTGGCAGCAGTTCTCCCTTACCAAATCTGGTTACTAGGGCAGCAGAGCCTCAATGGAAGTCGCGTTCTAGATTGGAATGTAGAACGGAATGTACCAGGAGAAAGCCCCTCAAGTTTTTCTCACTAATACTTGTTCGTGTTTTTAATTTAATTTTTTATTTTTTATTACAGCAAGTTTGAGTACAACGTTTAGCTTGTTGTAGGTGTGCAAGAGGTGGTTCTTTTACACATATATATATGTCTGTTCTTCCTGTGATCCTTTTCCCATGTCCGTTATGACAGAATGTTGAGTAGTCTTCTCTTGGTACTCCGTAGGTCTTTGGTGATTATATACGTCTACTGTGTTTGTATATGTCTGTTAACCCCAATATCGTAACGAATTCAATCCTCACAACTTTCCTTTGGTGAACCATAAGTTTGTTTAATGAATCTGTGATTGCCCTTCTCCATGGAAATATCTGCCCTGGTATCAATTTATAGGTAACACCTATAAGTGATATGATATGATATGTGTCTTTCACTTTCTGACTTACTCCAAGTCACGTGATTACCTCGAGACTCATCTACGGTGCTGCAAATGGCATTGTGTCCTTTTTTTCCTTGGCGAATATTCTGTCTTAGCGAGGTCCATATTCTGCAATGTGATTCCCTGAGGGCTGAGGATTAGCTGACCTGGGCAGCCTGACCCTGCCGGCAAGCCCTCCCCAGGTGTGCCTGGGTTGAGGTCAATATAAACAGCACTCCAGGCAGCAATAGCCCCTGCAGCTGTGCCTGACTCCATATTCTCTGCCCCGTCAGCAGTCTCGGGGCTGTGCTGGTGGGAGGGTGTGAGGGTCCACGGCTTTGTGGGTGGCCCGGTGTGAGTGGGGCTCTGCTGGACTTTCTGCAGGAGTTGCCAGGCTGCCACCTGTAAAGAAGAGCATGTGTCACCCATAACTTCCACTGGAACATCTCTCCGGGCTGAGGTGAGGAAGGAAAAAAAGGAGTGGGTGCCGGGACAGGAGGGGTATCTCAGGCAGGGCAATAGAAAGCTTCCAGAGGAGCGCCCGTGGCCAGTACCATCCTGGCTGACCTGCAGGCACCAAGTTGGCCTGCGTGCTGTCGCTGGTGTGGCTCCACGGCCCTTCCTCTAGGCTTTCAAGCCCTTGTACATATTCAGGTGTTTCACCTGGGAAGGGTGGGAACAGTTCAGCAGCAGCTGGCCTGGGGCTCAGCTCACGTTTACTCACAGAGGACTCGGCACGGTCCCCTAGCTTTGCAATAAGGACGCTCTTTGCCTGGGCGGGTGGGGATGCTGGCTGTATGGGAGATGATTCCCCACCTCTGACCAATTTCAGAATTGTTTACCACTGGAGCAAGTGCTTTGGTAGTGTTTTCCTCTGTATAACTGTTAGGTTCAGTTTTTTTTTTCTTTTTTGGTTCAAGTTAGATTTCATTCCTCTTTTATGTATTTATAGATATAAGCATGGAAATAATTCATTCTTATAAATACATCAGTGTGAATGGAAGAACTTTTTTTCTGTTTTATTTTTACATTTTATTTTTAAAAATTTTGAAATTTAATATTATTTATTTTTTTATACACTAGGTTATTATTAGTTATCTATTTTATGCATAGACATGTATACAGGTCAATCCCAATCTCCCAACTCATCCCACCACCACCACCCCATGGCTTCCCCCACTTTGTGTCCATACGTTTTTTCTCTACCTCTGTGTCTCTATTTCTGCCCTGCAAACCAGTTCATCTCTAGCATTTTTCTAGGTTCCACATATAGGCATTAATATACAATATTTGTTTTTCTCTTTCTGACATACTTCACTCTGTATGACAGTCTCTAGATCCATCAACTTCTCTACAAATGACTCAGTTTCATTCCTTTTTATGGCTGAGTAATATTCCATTTTATATATGTACCACATCTTTATCCATTCGTCTGTCTGTGGGCATTTAGGTTGCTTCCATTACCTGGCTATTGTAAATAGTGCTGCAATGAACATTGTGGTGAATGTGTCTCTGTGATTTATGGTTTTCTCTGGGTATATGCCCAGAAGTGGGATTGCTGGATCCTATGGTAATTCTCTTTTTAGTTTTTTAAAGGAACCTCCATACTGTTCTCCATACTGACTGTATCAATTTACATTCCCACCAATAGCGGAAGAGGGTTCCTTTTGTCCATACCCTCCCCAGAATTTGTTGTTTGTAGATTATCTGATGATGCCGATTCTAACAGGTGTGAGGTCTTACCTCATTGTAGTTTTGATTTGCATTTCTCTAATAATTAGTGATGTTGAGCAGCTTTTCATGTGCGTCTTGGCCATCTCTGTGTCTTCTTTGAAGAAACATCCATTTAGATCTTCTGCCCGTTTTTGTATTGGGTTGTTTGTTGTATTAATATTAAGCTGCATGAGCTGTATATATATATTGGAGATTAAACCTTTTTCCATTGATTCGTTTGTGAACGTTTCGCCCCTTCTGAGGGTTACCTTTTTCCATTCCCGTTTTTTAACATAGAAAGAAAGCAAGCAAAAGAATCAGAACACTAATGTGCGTGAAATATGCCTCTTGAAACTGTCGTTTTGAAATATGGACGTCTTTTGAATTTTTTGGTCGATATATGACCCCAGGATTTGTTTTCAGGGCAGGTGTCATTTACAGGCCTGTAATGATTTGGAATATCCACTGACCATTAGCGCTGGCATTAAACCTGCAGTTGTGTGAAACGGCCACAAGGTGGCAGCAGTTCTCCCTTACCAAATCTGATTACTAGGGCAGCAGAGCCTCAATGGAAGTCGTGTTCTAGATTGGAATGTAGAACGGAATGTGCCAGGAGAAAGCCCCTCAAGTTTGTCTCACTACTTCTTGTTCGTGTTTTTAATTTAATTTTTTATTTTTTATTACAGCAAGTTTGAGTACAACGTTTAGCTTGTTGTAGGTGGGCAAGAGGTGGTTCTTTTACACATATACATATGTCTGTTCTTCCTGGGATCCTTTTCCCATGTACGTTATGACAGAATGTTGAGTAGTCTTCTCTTGGTACTCCGTAGGTCTTTGGTGATTATATATGTCTACTGTGTTTGTATATGTCTGTTAACCCCAATATCGTAATGAATTCAATCCTCACACCTTTCCTTTGGTGAACCATAAGTTTGTTTAATGAATCTGTGATTGCCCTTCTCCATGGAAATATCTGCCCTGGTATCAATTTATAGGTAACACCTATAAGTGATATGATATGATATGTGTCTTTCACTTTCTGACTTACTCCAAGTCACGTGATTACCTCGAGACTCATCTACGGTGCTGCAAATGGCATTGTGTCCTTTTTTTCCTTGGCGAATATTCTGTCTTAGCGAGGTCCATATTCTGCAATGTGATTCCCTGAGGGCTGAGGATTAGCTGACCTGGGCAGCCTGACCCTGCCGGCAAGCCCTCCCCAGGTGTGCCTGGGTTGAGGTCAATATAAACAGCACTCCAGGCAGCAATAGCCCCTGCAGCTGTGCCTGACTCCATATCCTCTGCCCCGTCAGCAGTCTCGGGGCTGTGCTGGTGGGAGGGTGTGAGGGTCCACGGCTTTGTGGGTGGCCCGGTGTGAGTGGGGCTCTGCTGGACTTTCGGCAGGAGTTGCCAGGCTGCCACCTGTAAAGAAGAGGATGTGTCACCCATAACTTCCACTGGAATATCTCTCCGGGCTGAGGTGAGGAAGGAAAAAAAGGAGTGGGGGCCGGGACAGGAGGGGTATCTCAGGCAGGGCAATAGAAAGCTTCCAGAAGAGCGCCCGTGGCCAGTACCATCCTGGCTGACCTGCAGGCACCAAGTTGGCCTGCGTGCTGTCGCTGGTGTGGCTCCATGGCCCTTCCTCTAGGCTTTCAAGCCCTTGTACATATACAGGTGTTTCACCTGGGAAGGGTGGGAACAGTTCAGCAGCATCTGGCCTGGGGCTCAGCTCACGTTTACTCACAGAGGCCTTGGCACGGTCTCCCAGCTTTGCAATGAGGATGCTTCTTGCGTGGGCGGGCGGGGCTGCTGGCTGTATGGGAGATGATTCCCCACCTCTGACCAATTTCAGAATTGTTTACCACTGGAGCAAGTGCCTTGGTAGTGTTTTCCTCTGTATAACTGTTAGGTTCAGTTTTTTTTTTTCTTTTTTGGTTCAAGTTAGATTTTATTCCTCATTTATGTATTTATAAATATAAGCATGGAAATAATTCATTCGTATAAATACATCAGTGTGAATGGAAGAACTTTTTTTCTGTTTTATTTTTACATTTTATTTTTAAAAATTTGAAATTTAATTTTAGTTTTTTTTTTATACAGTAGGTTATTATTAGTTATCTATTTTATGCATAGACATGTATACAGGTCAATCCTAATCTCCCAACTCATCCCACCACCACCACCCCATGGCTTCCCCCACTTTGTGTCCATACGTTTGTTCTCTACCTCTGTGTCTCTATTTCTGCCCTGCAAACCAGTTCATCTCTACCATTTTTCTAGGTTCCACATATAGGCATTAATATACAATACTTGTTTTTCTCTTTCTGGCTTACTTCACTCTGTATGACAGTCTCTAGATCCATCAACTTCTCTACAAATGACCCAGTTTCATTCCTTTTTATGGCTGAGTAATATTCCATTTTATATATGTACCACATCTTTATCCATTCGTCTGTCTGTGGGCATTTATGTTGCTTCCATAACCTGGCTATTGTAAATAGTGCTGCAATGAACATTGTGGTGAATGTGTCTCTGTGATTTATGGTTTTCTCTGGGTATATGCCCAGAAGTGGGATTGCTGGATCCTATGGTTATTCTCTTTTTAGTTTTTTAAAGGAACCTCCATACTGTTCTCCATAGTGACTGTATCAATTTACATTCCCACCAATAGCGGAAGAGGGTTCCTTTTGTCCACACCCTCCCCAGAATTTGTTGTTTGTAGATTATCTGATGATGCCGATTCTAACAGGTGTGAGGTCTTACCTCATTGTAGTTTTGATTTGCATTTCTCTAATGATTAGTGATGTTGAGCAGATTTTCATGTGCGTCTTGGCCATCTCTGTGTCTTCTTTGAAGAAACGTCTCTTTAGATCTTCTGCCCATTTTTGTATTGGGTTGTTTGTTTTATTAATATTAAGCTGCATGAGCTGTTTATATATATTGGAGATTAAACCTTTGTCCATTGATTCATTTGTGAACGTTTTCGCCCATTCTGAGGGTTGCCTTTTTCCATTCCCGTTTTTTTTAACAAAGAAAGAAAGAAAGCAAAAGAAGCAGAACACTAATGTGCGTGAAATATGCCTCTTGAAACTGTCGTTTTGAAATATGGACGTCTTTTGAATTTTTTGGTCGATATATGACCCCAGGATTTGTTTTCAGGGCAGGTGTCATTTACAGGCCTGTAATGATTTGGAATATCCACTGACCATTAGCGCTGGCATTAAACCTGCAGTTGTGTGAAACGGCCACATGGTGGCAGCAGTTCTCCCTTACCAAATCTGGTTACTAGGGCAGCAGAGCCTCAATGGAAGTCCTGTTCTAGATTGGAATGTAGAACGGAATGTGCCAGGAGAAAGCCGCTCAAGTTTGTCTCACTACTTCTTGTTCGTGTTTTTAATTTAATTTTTTATTTTTTATTACAGCAAGTTTGAGTACAACGTTTAGCTTGTTGTAGGTGTGCAAGAGGTGGTTCTTTTACACATATACATATGTATGTTCTTCCTGGGATCCTTTTCCCATGTACGTTATGACAGAATGTTGAGTAGTCTTCTCTTGGTACTCCGTAGGTCTTTGGTGATTATATACGTCTACTGTGTTTGTATCTGTCTGTTAACCCCAATATCGTAATGAATTCAATCCTCACACCTTTCCTTTGGTGAACCATAATTATGTTTAATGAATCTGTGATTGCCCTTCTCCATGGAAATATCTGCCCTGGTATCAATTTATAGGTAACACCTATAAGTGATATGATATGATATGTGTCTTTCACTTTCTGACTTACTCCAAGTCACGTGATTACCTCGAGACTCATCTACGGTGCTGCAAATGGCATTGTGTCCTTTTTCTCCTTGGCGAATATTCTGTCTTAGCGAGGTCCATTTTCTGCAATGTGATTCCCTGAGGGCTGAGGATTAGCTGACCTGGGCAGCCTGACCCTGCCGGCAAGCCCTCCCCAGGTGTGCCTGGGTTGAGGTCAATATAAACAGCACTCCAGGCAGCAATAGCCCCTGCAGCTGTGCCTTACTCCATATTCTCTGCCCCGTCAGCAGTCTCGGGGCTGTGCTGGTGGGAGGGTGTGAGGGTCCACGGCTTTGTGGGTGGCGCGGTGTGAGTGGGGCTCTGCTGGACTTTCGGCAGGAGTTGCCAGGCTGCCACCTGTAAAGAAGAGGCTGTGTCACCCATAACTTCCACTGGAATATCTCTCCGGGCTGAGGTGAGGAAGGAAAAAAAGGAGTGGGGGCCGGGACAGGAGGGGTATCTCAGGCAGGGCAATAGAAAGCTTCCAGAAGAGCGCCCGTGGACAGTACCATCCTGGCTGACCTGCAGGCAACAAGTTGGCCAGCGTGCTGTCGCTGCTGTGGCTCCACGGCCCTTCCTCTAGGCTTTCAAGCCCTTGTACATATTCAGGTGTTTCACCTGGGAAGGGTGGGAACAGTTCAGCAGCATCTGGCCTGGGGCTCAGCTCATGTTTACTCACAGAGGCCTCGGCATGGTCTCCCAGCTTTGCAATGAGGATGCTCCTTGCGTGGGCGGGCGGGGCTGCTGGCTGTATGGGAGATGATTCCCCACCTCTGACCAATTTCAGAATTGTTTACCACTGGAGCAAGTGCCTTGGTAGTGTTTTCCTCTGTATAATTCTTAGGTTCAGTTTTTTTTTTTCTTTTTTGGTTCAAGTTAGATTTTATTCCTCATTTATGTATTTATAGATATAAGCATGGAAATAATTCATTCGTATAAATACATCAGTGTGAATGGAAGAACTTTTTTTCTGTTTTACTTTTACATTTTATTTTTTAAAATTTTGAAATTTAATTTTAGTTATTTTTTTTATACAGTAGGTTATTATTAGTTATCTATTTTATGCATAGACATGTATACAGGTCAATCCTAATCTCCCAACTCATCCCACCACCACCACCCCATGGCTTCCCCCACTTTGTGTCCATACGTTTGTTCTCTACCTCTGTGTCTCTATTTCTGCCCTGCAAACCAGTTCATCTCTACCATTTTTCTAGGTTCCACATATAGGCATTAATATACAATATTTGTTTTTCTCTTTCTGGCTTACTTGACTCTGTATGACAGTCCCTAGATCCATCAACTTCTCTACAAATGACCCAGTTTCATTCCTTTTTATGGCTGAGTAATATTCCATTTTATATATGTACCACATCTCTTTCCATTCGTCTGTCTGTGGGCATTTAGGTTGCTTCCATTACCTGGCTATTGTAAATAGTGCTGCAATGAACATTGTGGTGAATGTGTCTCTGTGATTTATGGTTTTCTCTGGGTATATGCCCAGAAGTGGGATTGCTGGATCCTATGGTAATTCTCTTTTTAGTTTTTTAAAGGAACCTCCATACTGTTCTCCATAGTGACTGTATCAATTTACATTCCCACCAATAGCGGAAGAGGGTTCCTTTTGTCCACACCCTCCCCAGAGTTTGTTGTTTGTAGATTATCTGATGATGCCGATTCTAACAGGTGTGAGGTCTTACCCCATTGTAGTTTTGATTTGCATTTCTCTAATAATTAGTGATGTTGAGCAGCTTTTCATGTGCGTCTTGGCCATCTCTGTGTCTTCTTTGAAGAAACGTCTCTTTAGATCTTCTGCCCATTTTTGTATTGGGTTGTTTGTTTTATTAATATTAAGCTGCATGAGCTGTTTATATATATTGGAGATTAAACCTTTTTCCATTGATTCGTTTGTGAACGTTTTCGCCCATTCTGAGGGTTGCCTTTCTCCATTCCCGTTTTTTTTAACAAAGAAAGAAAGAAAGCAAAAGAAGCAGAACACTAATGTGCGTGTAATATGCCTCTTGAAACTGTCGTTTTGAAATATGGACGTCTTTTGAATTTTTTGGTCGATATATGACCCCAGGATTTGTTTTCAGGGCAGGTGTCATTTACAGGCCTGTAATGATTTGGAATATCCACTGACCATTAGCGCTGGCATTAAACCTGCAGTTGTGTGAAACGGCCACAAGGTGGCAGCAGTTCTCCCTTACCAATTCTGGTTACTAGGGCAGCAGAGACTCAATGGAAGTCGTGTTCTAGATTGGAATGTAGAACGGAATGTGCCAGGAGAAAGCCCCTCAAGTTTGTCTCACTACTTCTTGTTCGTGTTTTTAATTTAATTTTTTATTTTTTATTACAGCAAGTTTGAGTACAACGTTTAGCTTGTTGTAGGTGTGCAAGAGGTGGTTCTTTTACACATATACATATGCCTGTTCTTCCTGGGATCCTTTTCCCATGTACGTTATGACAGAATGTTGAGTAGTCTCCTATTGGTACTCCGTAGGTCTTTGGTGATTATATACGTCTACTGTGTTTGTATCTGTCTGTTAACCCCAATATCGTAATGAATTCAATCCTCACACCTTTCCTTTGGTGAACCATAAGTTTGTTTAATGAATCTGTGATTGCCCTTCTCCGTGGAAATATCTGCCCTGGTATCAATTTATAGGTAACACCTATAAGTGATATGATATGATATGTGTCTTTCACTTTCTGACTTACTCCAAGTCACGTGATTACCTCGAGACTCATCTACGGTGCTGCAAATGGCATTGTGTCCTTTTTCTCCTTGGCGAATATTCTGTCTTAGCGAGGTCCATTTTCTGCCATGTGATTCCCTGAGGGCTGAGGATTAGCTGACCTGGGCAGCCTGACCCTGCCGGCAAGCCCTCCCCAGGTGTGCCTGGGTTGAGGTCAATATAAACAGCACTCCAGGCAGCAATAGCCCCTGCAGCTGTGCCTGACTCCATATTCTCTGCCCCGTCAGCAGTCTCGGGGCTGTGCTGGTGGGAGGGTGTGAGGGTCCACGGCTTTGTGGGTGGCCCGGTGTGAGTGGGGCTCTGCTGGACTTTCGGCAGGAGTTGCCAGGCTGCCACCTGTAAAGAAGAGGATGTGTCACCCATAACTTCCACTGGAATATCTCTCCGGGCTGAGGTGAGGAAGGAAAAAAAGGAGTGGGGGCCGGGACAGGAGGGGTATCTCAGGCAGGGCAATAGAAAGCTTCCAGAAGAGCGCCCGTGGCAGTAGCATCCTGGCTGACCTGCAGGCACCAAGTTGGCCTGCGTGCTGTCGCTGGTGTGGCTCCACGGCCCTTCCTCTAGGCTTTCAAGCCCTTGTACATATTCAGGTGTTTCACCTGGGAAGGGTGGGAACAGTTCAGCAGCATCTGGCCTGGGGCTCAGCTCACGTTTACTCACAGAGGCCTCGGCACGGTCTCCCAGCTTTGCAATGAGGATGCTCCTTGCGTGGGCGGGCGGGGCTGCTGGCTGTATGGGAGATGATTCCCCACCTCTGACCAATTTCAGAATTGTTTACCACTGGAGCAAGTGCCTTCGTAGTGTTTTCCTCTGTATAATTCTTAGGTTCAGTTTTTTTTACTTTTTTGGTTCAAGTTAGATTTTATTCCTCATTTATGTATTTATAGATATAAGCATGGAAATAATTCATTCGTATAAATACATCAGTGTGAATGGAAGAACTTTTTTTCAGTTTTATTTTTACATTTTATTTTTTAAAATTTTGAAATTTAATTTTAGTTATTTTTTTATACAGTAGGTTATTATTAGTTATCTATTTTATGCATAGACATGTATACAGGTCAATCCTAATCTCCCAACTCATCCCACCACCACCACCCCATGGCTTCCCCCACTTTGTGTCCATACGTTTGTTCTCTACCTCTGTGTCTCTATTTCTGCCCTGCAAACCAGTTCATCTCCACCATTTTTCTAGGTTCCACATATAGGCATTAATATACAATATTTGTTTTTCTCTTTCTGACTTACTTCACTCTGTATGACAGTCTCTAGATCCATCAACTTCTCTACAAATGACCCAGTTTCATTCCTTTTTATGGCTGAGTAATATTCCATTTTGTATATGTACCACATCTTTATCCATTCGTCTGTCTGTGGGCATTTAGGTTGCTTCCATTACCTGGCTATTGTAAATAGTGCTGCAATGAACATTGTGGTGAATGTGTCTTTGTGATTTATGGTTTTCTCTGGGTATATGCCCAGAAGTGGGATTGCTGGATCCTATGGTAATTCTCTTTTTAGTTTTTTAAAGGAACCTCCATACTGTTCTCCATAGTGACTGTATCAATTTACATTCCCACCAATAGCGGAAGAGGGTTCCTTTTGTCCACACCCTCCCCAGAGTTTGTTGTTTGTAGATTATCTGATGATGCCGATTCTAACAGGTGTGAGGTCTTACCTCATTGTAGTTTTGATTTGCATTTCTCTAATAATTAGTGATGTTGAGCAGCTTTTCATGTGCATCTTGGCCATCTCTGTGTCTTCTTTGAAGAAACGTCTCTTTAGATCTTCTGCCCATTTTTGTATTGGGTTGTTTGTTTTATTAATATTAAGCTGCATGAGCTGTTTATATATATTGGAGATTAAACCTTTGTCCATTGATTCGTTTGTGAACATTTTCGCCCATTCTGAGGGTTGCCTTTGTCCATTCCCGTTTTTTTTAACAAAGAAAGAAAGAAAGCAAAAGAAGCAGAACACTAATGTGCGAGAAATATGCCTCTTGAAACTGTCGTTTTGAAATATGGACGTCTTTTGAATTTTTTGGTCGATATATGACCCCAGGATTTGTTTTCAGGGCAGGTGTCATTTACAGGCCTGTAATGATTTGGAATATCCACTGACCATTAGCGCTGGCATTAAACCTGCAGTTGTGTGAAACGGCCACAAGGTGGCAGCAGTTCTCCCTTACCAATTCTGGTTACTAGGGCAGCAGAGACTCAATGGAAGTCGTGTTCTAGATTGGAATGTAGAACGGAATGTGCCAGGAGAAAGCCCCTCAAGTTTGTCTCACTACTTCTTGTTCGTGTTCTTAATTTAATTTTTTATTTTTTATTACAGCAAGTTTGAGTACAACGTTTAGCTTGTTGTAGGTGTGCAAGAGGTGGTTCTTTTACACATATACATATGTCTGTTCTTCCTGGGATCCTTTTCCCATGTACGTTATGACAGAATGTTGAGTAGTCTTCTCTTGGTACTCCGTAGGTCTTTGGTGATTATATACGTCTACTGTGTTTGTATATGTCTGTTAACCCCAATATCGTAATGAATTCAATCCTCACACCTTTCCTTTGGTGAACCATAAGTTTGTTTAATGAATCTGTGATTGCCCTTCTCCGTGGAAATATCTGCCCTGGTATCAATTTATAGGTAACACCTATAAGTGATATGATATGATATTTGTCTTTCACTTTCTGACTTACTCCAAGTCACGTGATTACCTCGAGACTCATCTACGGTGCTGCAAATGGCATTGTGTCCTTTTTCTCCTTGGCGAATATTCTGTCTTAGCGAGGTCCATTTTCTGCAATGTGATTCCCTGAGGGCTGAGGATTAGCTGACCTGGGCAGCCTGACCCTGCCGGCAAGCCCTCCCCAGCTGTGCCTGGGTAGAGGTCAATATAAACAGCACTCCAGGCAGCAATAGCCCCTGCAGCTGTGCCTTACTCCATATTCTCTGCCCCGTCAGCAGTCTCGGGGCTGTGCTGGTGGGAGGGTGTGAGGGTCCACGGCTTTGTGGGTGGCCCGGTGAGAGTGGGGCTCTGCTGGACTTTCGGCAGGAGTTGCCAGGCTGCCACCTGTAAAGAAGAGGATGTGTCACCCATATCTTCCACTGGAATATCTCTCCGGGCTGAGGTGAGGAAGGAAAAAAAGGAGTGGGGGCCTGGACAGGAGGGGTATCTCAGGCAGGGCAATAGAAAGCTTCCAGAAGAGCGCCCGTGGCAGTAGCATCCTGGCTGACCTGCAGGCACCAAGTTGGCCTGCGTGCTGTCGCTGTTGTGGCTCCACGGCCCTTCCTCTAGGCTTTCAAGCCCTTGTACATATTCAGGTGTTTCACCTGGGAAGGGTGGGAACAGTTCAGCAGCATCTGGCCTGGGGCTCAGCTCACGTTTACTCACAGAGGCCCCGGCACGGTCTCCCAGCTTTGAAATGAGGATGCTCCTTGCGTGGGCGGGCGGGGCTGCTGGCTGTATGGGAGATGATTCCCCACCTCTGACCAATTTCAGAATTGTTTACCACTGGAGCAAGTGCCTTGGTAGTGTTTTCCTCTGTATAATTCTTAGGTTCAGTTTTTTTTTTCTTTTTTGGTTCAAGTTAGATTTTATTCCTCATTTATGTATTTATAGATATAAGCATGGAAATAATTCATTCGTATAAATACATCAGTGTGAATGGAAGAACTTTTTTTCTGTTTTATTTTTACATTTTATTTTTTAAAATTTTGAAATTTAATTTTAGTTATTTTTTTTATACAGTAGGTTATTATTAGTTATCTATTTTATGCATAGACATGTACACAGGTCAATCCTAATCTCCCAACTCATCCCACCACCACCACCCCATGGCTTCCCCCACTTTGTGTCCATACGTTTGTTCTCTACCTCTGTGTCTCTATTTCTGCCCTGCAAACCAGTTCATCTCTACCATTTTTCTATGTTCCACATATAGGCATTAATATACAATATTTGTTTTTCTCTTTCTGACTTACTTCACTCTGTATGACAGTCTCTAGATCCATCAACTTCTCTACAAATGACCCAGTTTCATTCCTTTTTATGGCTGAGTAATATTCCATTTTGTATATGTACCACATCTTTATCCATTCGTCTGTCTGTGGGCATTTAGGTTGCTTCCATTACCTGGCTATTGTAAATAGTGCTGCAATGAACATTGTGGTGAATGTGTCTTTGTGATTTATGGTTTTCTCTGGGTATATGCCCAGAAGTGGGATTGCTGGATCCTATGGTAATTCTCTTTTTAGTTTTTTAAAGGAACCTCCATACTGTTCTCCATAGTGACTGTATCAATTTACATTCCCACCAATAGCGGAAGAGGGTTCCTTTTGTCCACACCCTCCCCAGAGTTTGTTGTTTGTAGATTATCTGATGATGCCGATTCTAACAGGTGTGAGGTCTTACCTCATTGTAGTTTTGATTTGCATTTCTCTAATAATTAGTGATGTTGAGCAGCTTTTCATGTGCGTCTTGGCCATCTCTGTGTCTTCTTTGAAGAAACGTCTCTTTAGATCTTCTGCCCATTTTTGTATTGGGTTGTTTGTTTTATTAATATTAAGCTGCATGAGCTGTTTATATATATTGGAGATTAAACCTTTGTCCATTGATTCGTTTGTGAACGTTTTCGCCCATTCTGAGGGTTGCCTTTCTCCATTCCCGTTTTTTTTAACAAAGAAAGAAAGAAAGCAAAAGAAGCAGAACACTAATGTGCGTGTAATATGCCTCTTGAAACTGACGTTTTGAAATATGGACGTCTTTTGAATTTTTTGGTCGATATATGACCCCAGGATTTGTTTTCAGGGCAGGTGTCATTTACAGGCCTGTAATGATTTGGAATATCCACTGACCATTAGCGCTGGCATTAAACCTGCAGTTGTGTGAAACGGCCACAAGGTGGCAGCAGTTCTCCCTTACCAATTCTGGTTACTAGGGCAGCAGAGACTCAATGGAAGTCGTGTTCTAGATTGGAATGTAGAACGGAATGTGCCAGGAGAAAGCCCCTCAAGTTTGTCTCACTACTTCTTGTTCGTGTTCTTAATTTAATTTTTTATTTTTTATTACAGCAAGTTTGAGTACAACGTTTAGCTTGTTGTAGGTGTGCAAGAGGTGGTTCTTTTACACATATACATATGTCTGTTCTTCCTGGGATCCTTTTCCCATGTACGTTATGACAGAATGTTGAGTAGTCTTCTCTTGGTACTCCGTAGGTCTTTGGTGATTATATACGTCTACTGTGTTTGTATATGTCTGTTAACCCCAATATCGTAATGAATTCAATCCTCACACCTTTCCTTTGGTGAACCATAAGTTTGTTTAATGAATCTGTGATTGCCCTTCTCCGTGGAAATATCTGCCCTGGTATCAATTTATAGGTAACACCTATAAGTGCTATGATATGATATTTGTCTTTCACTTTCTGACTTACTCCAAGTCACGTGATTACCTCGAGACTCATCTACGGTGCTGCAAATGGCATTGTGTCCTTTTTCTCCTTGGCGAATATTCTGTCTTAGCGAGGTCCATTTTCTGCAATGTGATTCCCTGAGGGCTGAGGATTAGCTGACCTGGGCAGCCTGACCCTGCCGGCAAGCCCTCCCCAGGTGTGCCTGGGTTGAGGTCAATATAAACAGCACTCCAGGCAGCAATAGCCCCTGCAGCTGTGCCTTACTCCATATTCTCTGCCCCGTCAGCAGTCTCGGGGCTGTGCTGGTGGGAGGGTGTGAGGGTCCACGGCTTTGTGGGTGGCCCGGTGTGAGTGGGGCTCTGCTGGACTTTCGGCAGGAGTTGCCAGGCTGCCACCTGTAAAGAAGAGGATGTGTCACCCATAACTTCCACTGGAATATCTCTCCGGGCTGAGGTGAGGAAGGAAAAAAAGGAGTGGGGGCCGGGACAGGAGGGGTATCTCAGGCAGGGCAATAGAAAGCTTCCAGAAGAGCGCCCGTGGCCAGTACCATCCTGGCTGACCTGCAGGCACCAAGTTGGCCTGCGTGCTGTCGCTGGTGTGGCTCCACGGCCCTTCCTCTAGGCTTTCAAGCCCTTGTACATATTCAGGTGTTTCACCTGGGAAGGGTGGGAACAGTTCAGCAGCATCTGGCCTGGGGCTCAGCTCACGTTTACTCACAGAGGCCTCGACACGGTCTCCCAGCTTTGCAATGAGGATGCTCCTTGCGTGGGCGGGCGGGGCTGCTGGCTGTATGGGAGATGATTCCCCACCTCTGACCAATTTCAGAATTGTTTACCACTGGAGCAAGTGCCTTGGTAGTGTTTTCCTCTGTATAATTCTTATGTTCAGTTTTTTTTTTCTTTTTTGGTTCAAGTTAGATTTTATTCCTCATTTACGTATTTATAGATATAAGCATGAAAATAATTCATTCGTATAAATACATCAGTGTGAATGGAAGAACTTTTTTTCTGTTTTATTCTTACATTTTATTTTTTAAAATTTTGAAATTTAATTTTAGTTATTTTTTTATACAGTAGGTTATTATTAGTTATCTATTTTATGCATAGACATGTATACAGGTCAATCCTAATCTCCCAACTCATCCCACCACCACCACCCCATGGCTTCCCCCACTTTGTGTCCATACGTTTGTTCTCTACCTCTGTGTCTCTATTTCTGCCCTGCAAACCAGTTCATCTCCACCATTTTTCTAGGTTCCACATATAGGCATTAATATACAATATTTGTTTTTCTCTTTCTGGCTTACTTCACTCTGTATGACAGTCTCTAGATCCATCAACTTCTCTACAAATGACCCAGTTTCATTCCTTTTTATGGCTGAGTAATATTCCATTTTGTATATGTACCACATCTTTATCCATTCGTCTGTCTGTGGGCATTTAGGTTGCTTCCATTACCTGGCTATTGTAAATAGTGCTGCAATGAACATTGTGGTGAATGTGTCTTTGTGATTTATGGATTTCTCTGGGTATATGCCCAGAAGTGGGATTGCTGGATCCTATGGTAATTCTCTTTTTAGTTTTTTAAAGGAACCTCCATACTGTTCTCCATAGTGACTGTATCAATTTACATTCCCACCAATAGCGGAAGAGGGTTCCTTTTGTCCACACCCTCCCCAGAGTTTGTTGTTTGTAGATTATCTGATGATGCCGATTCTAACAGGTGTGAGGTCTTACCTCATTGTAGTTTTGATTTGCATTTCTCTAATAATTAGTGATGTTGAGCAGCTTTTCATGTGCGTCTTGGCCATCTCTGTGTCTTCTTTGAAGAAACGTCTCTTTAGATCTTCTGCCCATTTTTGTATTGGGTTGTTTGTTTTATTAATATTAAGCTGCATGAGCTGTTTATATATATTGGAGATTAAACCTTTGTCCATTGATTCGTTTGTGAACGTTTTCGCCCATTCTGAGGGTTGCCTTTCTCCATTCCCGTTTTTTTTAACAAAGAAAGAAAGAAAGCAAAAGAAGCAGAACACTAATGTGCGTGTAATATGCCTCTTGAAACTGACGTTTTGAAATATGGACGTCTTTTGAATTTTTTGGTCGATATATGACCCCAGGATTTGTTTTCAGGGCAGGTGTCATTTACAGGCCTGTAATGATTTGGAATATCCACTGACCATTAGCGCTGGCATTAAACCTGCAGTTGTGTGAAACGGCCACAAGGTGGCAGCAGTTCTCCCTTACCAATTCTGGTTACTAGGGCAGCAGAGACTCAATGGAAGTCGTGTTCTAGATTGGAATGTAGAACGGAATGTGCCAGGAGAAAGCCCCTCAAGTTTGTCTCACTACTTCTTGTTCGTGTTCTTAATTTAATTTTTTATTTTTTATTACAGCAAGTTTGAGTACAACGTTTAGCTTGTTGTAGGTGTGCAAGAGGTGGTTCTTTTACACATATACATATGTCTGTTCTTCCTGGGATCCTTTTCCCATGTACGTTATGACAGAATGTTGAGTAGTCTTCTCTTGGTACTCCGTAGGTCTTTGGTGATTATATACGTCTACTGTGTTTGTATATGTCTGTTAACCCCAATATCGTAATGAATTCAATCCTCACACCTTTCCTTTGGTGAACCATAAGTTTGTTTAATGAATCTGTGATTGCCCTTCTCCGTGGAAATATCTGCCCTGGTATCAATTTATAGGTAACACCTATAAGTGCTATGATATGATATTTGTCTTTCACTTTCTGACTTACTCCAAGTCACGTGATTACCTCGAGACTCATCTACGGTGCTGCAAATGGCATTGTGTCCTTTTTCTCCTTGGCGAATATTCTGTCTTAGCGAGGTCCATTTTCTGCAATGTGATTCCCTGAGGGCTGAGGATTAGCTGACCTGGGCAGCCTGACCCTGCCGGCAAGCCCTCCCCAGGTGTGCCTGGGTTGAGGTCAATATAAACAGCACTCCAGGCAGCAATAGCCCCTGCAGCTGTGCCTTACTCCATATTCTCTGCCCCGTCAGCAGTCTCGGGGCTGTGCTGGTGGGAGGGTGTGAGGGTCCACGGCTTTGTGGGTGGCCCGGTGTGAGTGGGGCTCTGCTGGACTTTCGGCAGGAGTTGCCAGGCTGCCACCTGTAAAGAAGAGGATGTGTCACCCATAACTTCCACTGGAATATCTCTCCGGGCTGAGGTGAGGAAGGAAAAAAAGGAGTGGGGGCCGGGACAGGAGGGGTATCTCAGGCAGGGCAATAGAAAGCTTCCAGAAGAGCGCCCGTGGCCAGTACCATCCTGGCTGACCTGCAGGCACCAAGTTGGCCTGCGTGCTGTCGCTGGTGTGGCTCCACGGCCCTTCCTCTAGGCTTTCAAGCCCTTGTACATATTCAGGTGTTTCACCTGGGAAGGGTGGGAACAGTTCAGCAGCATCTGGCCTGGGGCTCAGCTCACGTTTACTCACAGAGGCCTCGACACGGTCTCCCAGCTTTGCAATGAGGATGCTCCTTGCGTGGGCGGGCGGGGCTGCTGGCTGTATGGGAGATGATTCCCCACCTCTGACCAATTTCAGAATTGTTTACCACTGGAGCAAGTGCCTTGGTAGTGTTTTCCTCTGTATAATTCTTATGTTCAGTTTTTTTTTTCTTTTTTGGTTCAAGTTAGATTTTATTCCTCATTTACGTATTTATAGATATAAGCATGAAAATAATTCATTCGTATAAATACATCAGTGTGAATGGAAGAACTTTTTTTCTGTTTTATTCTTACATTTTATTTTTTAAAATTTTGAAATTTAATTTTAGTTATTTTTTTATACAGTAGGTTATTATTAGTTATCTATTTTATGCATAGACATGTATACAGGTCAATCCTAATCTCCCAACTCATCCCACCACCACCACCCCATGGCTTCCCCCACTTTGTGTCCATACGTTTGTTCTCTACCTCTGTGTCTCTATTTCTGCCCTGCAAACCAGTTCATCTCCACCATTTTTCTAGGTTCCACATATAGGCATTAATATACAATATTTGTTTTTCTCTTTCTGGCTTACTTCACTCTGTATGACAGTCTCTAGATCCATCAACTTCTCTACAAATGACCCAGTTTCATTCCTTTTTATGGCTGAGTAATATTCCATTTTGTATATGTACCACATCTTTATCCATTCGTCTGTCTGTGGGCATTTAGGTTGCTTCCATTACCTGGCTATTGTAAATAGTGCTGCAATGAACATTGTGGTGAATGTGTCTTTGTGATTTATGGATTTCTCTGGGTATATGCCCAGAAGTGGGATTGCTGGATCCTATGGTAATTCTCTTTTTAGTTTTTTAAAGGAACCTCCATACTGTTCTCCATAGTGACTGTATCAATTTACATTCCCACCAATAGCGGAAGAGGGTTCCTTTTGTCCACACCCTCCCCAGAGTTTGTTGTTTGTAGATTATCTGATGATGCCGATTCTAACAGGTGTGAGGTCTTACCTCATTGTAGTTTTGATTTGCATTTCTCTAATAATTAGTGATGTTGAGCAGCTTTTCATGTGCGTCTTGGCCATCTCTGTGTCTTCTTTGAAGAAACGTCTCTTTAGATCTTCTGCCCATTTTTGTATTGGGTTGTTTGTTTTATTAATATTAAGCTGCATGAGCTGTTTATATATATTGGAGATTAAACCTTTGTCCATTGATTCGTTTGTGAACGTTTTCGCCCATTCTGAGGGTTGCCTTTCTCCATTCCCGTTTTTTTTAACAAAGAAAGAAAGAAAGCAAAAGAAGCAGAACACTAATGTGCGTGTAATATGCTTCTTGAAACTGTCGTTTTGAAATATGGACGTCTTTTGAATTTTCTGGTCGATATATGACACCAGGATTTGTTTTCAGGTCAGGTGTAATTTACAGGCCTGTAATGATTTGGAATATCCACTGATCATTAGCGCTGGCATTAAACCTGCAGTTGTGTGAAACGGCCACAAGGTGGCAGCAGTTCTCCCTTACCAATTCTGGTTACTAGGGCAGCAGAGACTCAATGGAAGTCGTGTTCTAGATTGGAATGTAGAACGGAATGTGCCAGGAGAAAGCCCCTCAAGTTTGTCTCACTACTTCTTGTTCGTGTTCTTAATTTAATTTTTTATTTTTTATTACAGCAAGTTTGAGTACAACGTTTAGCTTGTTGTAGGTGTGCAAGAGGTTGTTCTTTTACACATATACATATGTCTGTTCTTCCTGGGATCCTTTTCCCATGTACGTTATGACAGAATGTTGAGTAGTCTTCTCTTGGTACTCCGTAGGTCTTTGGTGATTATATACGTCTACTGTGTTTGTATATGTCTGTTAACCCCAATATCGTAATGAATTCAATCCTCACACCTTTCCTTTGGTGAACCATAAGTTTGTTTAATGAATCTGTGATTGCCCTTCTCCGTGGAAATATCTGCCCTGGTATCAATTTATAGGTAACACCTATAAGTGCTATGATATGATATTTGTCTTTCACTTTCTGACTTACTCCAAGTCACGTGATTACCTCGAGACTCATCTACGGTGCTGCAAATGGCATTGTGTCCTTTTTCTCCTTGGCGAATATTCTGTCTTAGCGAGGTCCATTTTCTGCAATGTGATTCCCTGAGGGCTGAGGATTAGCTGACCTGGGCAGCCTGACCCTGCCGGCAAGCCCTCCCCAGGTGTGCCTGGGTTGAGGTCAATATAAACAGCACTCCAGGCAGCAATAGCCCCTGCAGCTGTGCCTTACTCCATATTCTCTGCCCCGTCAGCAGTCTCGGGGCTGTGCTGGTGGGAGGGTGTGAGGGTCCACGGCTTTGTGGGTGGCCCGGTGTGAGTGGGGCTCTGCTGGACTTTCGGCAGGAGTTGCCAGGCTGCCACCTGTAAAGAAGAGGATGTGTCACCCATAACTTCCACTGGAATATCTCTCCGGGCTGAGGTGAGGAAGGAAAAAAAGGAGTGGGGGCCGGGACAGGAGGGGTATCTCAGGCAGGGCAATAGAAAGCTTCCAGAAGAGCGCCCGTGGCCAGTACCATCCTGGCTGACCTGCAGGCACCAAGTTGGCCTGCGTGCTGTCGCTGGTGTGGCTCCACGGCCCTTCCTCTAGGCTTTCAAGCCCTTGTACATATTCAGGTGTTTCACCTGGGAAGGGTGGGAACAGTTCAGCAGCAGCTGGCCTGGGGCTCAGCTCACGTTTACTCACAGAGCCCTCGGCACGGTCTCCCAGCTTTGCAATGAGGATGCTCCTTGCGTGGGCGGGCGGGGCTGCTGGCTGTATGGGAGATGATTCCCCACCTCTGACCAATTTCAGAATTGTTTACCACTGGAGCAAGTGCCTTGGTAGTGTTTTCCTCTGTATAATTCTTATGTTCAGTTTTTTTTTTCTTTTTTGGTTCAAGTTAGATTTTATTCCTCATTTACGTATTTATAGATATAAGCATGGAAATAATTCATTCGTATAAATACATCAGTGTGAATGGAAGAACTTTTTTTCTGTTTTATTCTTACATTTTATTTTTTAAAATTTTGAAATTTAATTTTAGTTATTTTTTTATACAGTAGGTTATTATTAGTTATCTATTTTATGCATAGACATGTATACAGGTCAATCCTAATCTCCCAACTCATCCCACCACCACCACCCCATGGCTTCCCCCACTTTGTGTCCATACGTTTGTTCTCTACCTCTGTGTCTCTATTTCTGCCCTGCAAACCAGTTCATCTCCACCATTTTTCTAGGTTCCACATATAGGCATTAATATACAATATTTGTTTTTCTCTTTCTGGCTTACTTCACTCTGTATGACAGTCTCTATATCCATCAACTTCTCTACAAATGACCCAGTTTCATTCCTTTTTATGGCTGAGTAATATTCCATTTTGTATATGTACCACATCTTTATCCATTCGTCTGTCTGTGGGCATTTAGGTTGCTTCCATTACCTGGCTATTGTAAATAGTGCTGCAATGAACATTGTGGTGAATGTGTCTTTGTGATTTATGGTTTTCTCTGGGTATATGCCCAGAAGTGGGATTGCTGGATCCTATGGTAATTCTCTTTTTAGTTTTTTAAAGGAACCTCCATACTGTTCTCCATAGTGACTGTATCAATTTACATTCCCACCAATAGCGGAAGAGGGTTCCTTTTGTCCACACCCTCCCCAGAGTTTGTTGTTTGTAGATTATCTGATGATGCCGATTCTAACAGGTGTGAGGTCTTACCTCATTGTAGTTTTGATTTGCATTTCTCTAATAATTAGTGATGTTGAGCAGCTTTTCATGTGCGTCTTGGCCATCTCTGTGTCTTTTTTGAAGAAACGTCTCTTTAGATCTTCTGCCCATTTTTGTATTGGGTTGTTTGTTTTATTAATATTAAGCTGCATGAGCTGTTTATATATATTGGAGATTAAACCTTTGTCCATTGATTCGTTTGTGAACGTTTTCACCCATTCTGAGGGTTGCCTTTCTCCATTCCCGTTTTTTTTAACAAAGAAATAAAGAAAGCAAAAGAAGCAGAACACTAATGTGCGTGTAATATGCCTCTTGAAACTGTCGTTTTGAAATATGGACGTCTTTTGAATTTTCTGGTCGATATATGACCCCAGGATTTGTTTTCAGGGCAGGTGTCATTTACAGGCCTGTAATGATTTGGAATATCCACTGACCATTAGCGCTGGCATTAAACCTGCAGTAGTGTGAAACGGCCACAAGGTGGCAGCAGTTCTCCCTTACCAATTCTGGTTACTAGGGCAGCAGAGACTCAATGGAAGTCGTGTTCTAGATTGGAATGTAGAACGGAATGTGCCAGGAGAAAGCCCCTCAAGTTTGTCTCACTACTTCTTGTTCGTGTTCTTAATTTAATTTTTTATTTTTTATTACAGCAAGTTTGAGTACAACGTTTAGCTTGTTGTAGGTGTGCAAGAGGTGGTTCTTTTACACATATACATATGTCTGTTCTTCCTGGGATCCTTTTCCCATGTACGTTATGACAGAATGTTGAGTAGTCTTCTCTTGGTACTCCGTAGGTCTTTGGTGATTATATACGTCTACTGTGTTTGTATATGTCTGTTAACCCCAATATCGTAATGAATTCAATCCTCACACCTTTCCTTTGGTGAACCATAAGTTTGTTTAATGAATCTGTGATTGCCCTTCTCCGTGGAAATATCTGCCCTGGTATCAATTTATAGGTAACACCTATAAGTGCTATGATATGATATTTGTCTTTCACTTTCTGACTTACTCCAAGTCACGTGATTACCTCGAGACTCATCTACGGTGCTGCAAATGGCATTGTGTCCTTTTTCTCCTTGGCGAATATTCTGTCTTAGCGAGGTCCATTTTCTGCAATGTGATTCCCTGAGGGCTGAGGATTAGCTGACCTGGGCAGCCTGACCCTGCCGGCAAGCCCTCCCCAGGTGTGCCTGGGTTGAGGTCAATATAAACAGCACTCCAGGCAGCAATAGCCCCTGCAGCTGTGCCTTACTCCATATTCTCTGCCCCGTCAGCAGTCTCGGGGCTGTGCTGGTGGGAGGGTGTGAGGGTCCACGGCTTTGTGGGTGGCCCGGTGTGAGTGGGGCTCTGCTGGACTTTCGGCAGGAGTTGCCAGGCTGCCACCTGTAAAGAAGAGGATGTGTCACCCATAACTTCCACTGGAATATCTCTCCGGGCTGAGGTGAGGAAGGAAAAAAAGGAGTGGGGGCCGGGACAGGAGGGGTATCTCAGGCAGGGCAATAGAAAGCTTCCAGAAGAGCGCCCGTGGCCAGTACCATCCTGGCTGACCTGCAGGCACCAAGTTGGCCTGCGTGCTGTCGCTGGTGTGGCTCCACGGCCCTTCCTCTAGGCTTTCAAGCCCTTGTACATATTCAGGTGTTTCACCTGGGAAGGGTGGGAACAGTTCAGCAGCAGCTGGCCTGGGGCTCAGCTCACGTTTACTCACAGAGCCCTCGGCACGGTCTCCCAGCTTTGCAATGAGGATGCTCCTTGCGTGGGCGGGCGGGGCTGCTGGCTGTATGGGAGATGATTCCCCACCTCTGACCAATTTCAGAATTGTTTACCACTGGAGCAAGTGCCTTGGTAGTGTTTTCCTCTGTATAATTCTTATGTTCAGTTTTTTTTTTCTTTTTTGGTTCAAGTTAGATTTTATTCCTCATTTACGTATTTATAGATATAAGCATGGAAATAATTCATTCGTATAAATACATCAGTGTGAATGGAAGAACTTTTTTTCTGTTTTATTCTTACATTTTATTTTTTAAAATTTTGAAATTTAATTTTAGTTATTTTTTTATACAGTAGGTTATTATTAGTTATCTATTTTATGCATAGACATGTATACAGGTCAATCCTAATCTCCCAACTCATCCCACCACCACCACCCCATGGCTTCCCCCACTTTGTGTCCATACGTTTGTTCTCTACCTCTGTGTCTCTATTTCTGCCCTGCAAACCAGTTCATCTCCACCATTTTTCTAGGTTCCACATATAGGCATTAATATACAATATTTGTTTTTCTCTTTCTGGCTTACTTCACTCTGTATGACAGTCTCTAGATCCATCAACTTCTCTACAAATGACCCAGTTTCATTCCTTTTTATGGCTGAGTAATATTCCATTTTGTATATGTACCACATCTTTATCCATTCGTCTGTCTGTGGGCATTTAGGTTGCTTCCATTACCTGGCTATTGTAAATAGTGCTGCAATGAACATTGTGGTGAATGTGTCTTTGTGATTTATGGTTTTCTCTGGGTATATGCCCAGAAGTGGGATTGCTGGATCCTATGGTAATTCTCTTTTTAGTTTTTTAAAGGAACCTCCATACTGTTCTCCATAGTGACTGTATCAATTTACATTCCCACCAATAGCGGAAGAGGGTTCCTTTTGTCCACACCCTCCCCAGAGTTTGTTGTTTGTAGATTATCTGATGATGCCGATTCTAACAGGTGTGAGGTCTTACCTCATTGTAGTTTTGATTTGCATTTCTCTAATAATTAGTGATGTTGAGCAGCTTTTCATGTGCGTCTTGGCCATCTCTGTGTCTTCTTTGAAGAAACGTCTCTTTAGATCTTCTGCCCATTTTTGTATTGGGTTGTTTGTTTTATTAATATTAAGCTGCATGAGCTGTTTATATATATTGGAGATTAAACCTTTGTCCATTGATTCGTTTGTGAACGTTTTCGCCCATTCTGAGGGTTGCCTTTCTCCATTCCCGTTTTTTTTAACAAAGAAAGAAAGAAAGCAAAAGAAGCAGAACACTAATGTGCGTGTAATATGCTTCTTGAAACTGTCGTTTTGAAATATGGACGTCTTTTGAATTTTCTGGTCGATATATGACCCCAGGATTTGTTTTCAGGGCAGGTGTCATTTACAGGCCTGTAATGATTTGGAATATCCACTGACCATTAGCGCTGGCATTAAACCTGCAGTTGTGTGAAACGGCCACAAGGTGGCAGCAGTTCTCCCTTACCAATTGTGGTTACTAGGGCAGCAGAGACTCAATGGAAGTCGTGTTCTAGATTGGAATGTAGAACGGAATGTGCCAGGAGAAAGCCCCTCAAGTTTGTCTCACTACTTCTTGTTCGTGTTCTTAATTTAATTTTTTATTTTTTATTACAGCAAGTTTGAGTACAACGTTTAGCTTGTTGTAGGTGTGCAAGAGGTGGTTCTTTTACACATATACATATGTCTGTTCTTCCTGGGATCCTTTTCCCATGTACGTTATGACAGAATGTTGAGTAGTCTTCTCTTGGTACTCCGTAGGTCTTTGGTGATTATATACGTCTACTGTGTTTGTATATGTCTGTTAACCCCAATATCGTAATGAATTCAATCCTCACACCTTTCCTTTGGTGAACCATAAGTTTGTTTAATGAATCTGTGATTGCCCTTCTCCGTGGAAATATCTGCCCTGGTATCAATTTATAGGTAACACCTATAAGTGCTATGATATGATATTTGTCTTTCACTTTCTGACTTACTCCAAGTCACGTGATTACCTCGAGACTCATCTACGGTGCTGCAAATGGCATTGTGTCCTTTTTCTCCTTGGCGAATATTCTGTCTTAGCGAGGTCCATTTTCTGCAATGTGATTCCCTGAGGGCTGAGGATTAGCTGACCTGGGCAGCCTGACCCTGCCGGCAAGCCCTCCCCAGGTGTGCCTGGGTTGAGGTCAATATAAACAGCACTCCAGGCAGCAATAGCCCCTGCAGCTGTGCCTTACTCCATATTCTCTGCCCCGTCAGCAGTCTCGGGGCTGTGCTGGTGGGAGGGTGTGAGGGTCCACGGCTTTGTGGGTGGCCCGGTGTGAGTGGGGCTCTGCTGGACTTTCGGCAGGAGTTGCCAGGCTGCCACCTGTAAAGAAGAGGATGTGTCACCCATAACTTCCACTGGAATATCTCTCCGGGCTGAGGTGAGGAAGGAAAAAAAGGAGTGGGGGCCGGGACAGGAGGGGTATCTCAGGCAGGGCAATAGAAAGCTTCCAGAAGAGCGCCCGTGGCCAGTACCATCCTGGCTGACCTGCAGGCACCAAGTTGGCCTGCGTGCTGTCGCTGGTGTGGCTCCACGGCCCTTCCTCTAGGCTTTCAAGCCCTTGTACATATTCAGGTGTTTCACCTGGGAAGGGTGGGAACAGTTCAGCAGCAGCTGGCCTGGGGCTCAGCTCACGTTTACTCACAGAGCCCTCGGCACGGTCTCCCAGCTTTGCAATGAGGATGCTCCTTGCGTGGGCGGGCGGGGCTGCTGGCTGTATGGGAGATGATTCCCCACCTCTGACCAATTTCAGAATTGTTTACCACTGGAGCAAGTGCCTTGGTAGTGTTTTCCTCTGTATAATTCTTATGTTCAGTTTTTTTTTTTCTTTTTTGGTTCAAGTTAGATTTTATTCCTCATTTACGTATTTATAGATATAAGCATGGAAATACTTCATTCGTATAAATACATCAGTGTGAATGGAAGAACTTTTTTTCTGTTTTATTCTTACATTTTATTTTTTAAAATTTTGAAATTTAATTTTAGTTATTTTTTTATACAGTAGGTTATTATTAGTTATCTATTTTATGCATAGACATGTATACAGGTCAATCCTAATCTCCCAACTCATCCCACCACCACCACCCCATGGCTTCCCCCACTTTGTGTCCATACGTTTGTTCTCTACCTCTGTGTCTCTATTTCTGCCCTGCAAACCAGTTCATCTCCACCATTTTTCTAGGTTCCACATATAGGCATTAATATACAATATTTGTTTTTCTCTTTCTGGCTTACTTCACTCTGTATGACAGTCTCTAGATCCATCAACTTCTCTACAAATGACCCAGTTTCATTCCTTTTTATGGCTGAGTAATATTCCATTTTGTATATGTACCACATCTTTATCCATTCGTCTGTCTGTGGGCATTTAGGTTGCTTCCATTACCTGGCTATTGTAAATAGTGCTGCAATGAACATTGTGGTGAATGTGTCTTTGTGATTTATGGTTTTCTCTGGGTATATGCCCAGAAGTGGGATTGCTGGATCCTATGGTAATTCTCTTTTTAGTTTTTTAAAGGAACCTCCATACTGTTCTCCATAGTGACTGTATCAATTTACATTCCCACCAATAGCGGAAGAGGGTTCCTTTTGTCCACACCCTCCCCAGAGTTTGTTGTTTGTAGATTATCTGATGATGCCGATTCTAACAGGTGTGAGGTCTTACCTCATTGTAGTTTTGATTTGCATTTCTCTAATAATTAGTGATGTTGAGCAGCTTTTCATGTGCGTCTTGGCCATCTCTGTGTCTTCTTTGAAGAAACGTCTCTTTAGATCTTCTGCCCATTTTTGTATTGGGTTGTTTGTTTTATTAATATTAAGCTGCATGAGCTGTTTATATATATTGGAGATTAAACCTTTGTCCATTGATTCGTTTGTGAACGTTTTCGCCCATTCTGAGGGTTGCCTTCCTCCATTCCCGTTTTTTTTAACAAAGAAAGAAAGAAAGCAAAAGAAGCAGAACACTAATGTGCGTGTAATATGCTTCTTGAAACTGTCGTTTTGAAATATGGACGTCTTTTGAATTTTCTGGTCGATATATGACCCCAGGATTTGTTTTCAGGGCAGGTGTCATTTACAGGCCTGTAATGATTTGGAATATCCACTGACCATTAGCGCTGGCATTAAACCTGCAGTTGTGTGAAACGGCCACAAGGTGGCAGCAGTTCTCCCTTACCAATTGTGGTTACTAGGGCAGCAGAGACTCAATGGAAGTCGTGTTCTAGATTGGAATGTAGAACGGAATGTGCCAGGAGAAAGCCCCTCAAGTTTGTCTCACTACTTCTTGTTCGTGTTCTTAATTTAATTTTTTATTTTTTATTACAGCAAGTTTGAGTACAACGTTTAGCTTGTTGTAGGTGTGCAAGAGGTGGTTCTTTTACACATATACATATGTCTGTTCTTCCTGGGATCCTTTTCCCATGTACGTTATGACAGAATGTTGAGTAGTCTTCTCTTGGTACTCCGTAGGTCTTTGGTGATTATATACGTCTACTGTGTTTGTATATGTCTGTTAACCCCAATATCGTAATGAATTCAATCCTCACACCTTTCCTTTGGTGAACCATAAGTTTGTTTAATGAATCTGTGATTGCCCTTCTCCGTGGAAATATCTGCCCTGGTATCAATTTATAGGTAACACCTATAAGTGCTATGATATGATATTTGTCTTTCACTTTCTGACTTACTCCAAGTCACGTGATTACCTCGAGACTCATCTACGGTGCTGCAAATGGCATTGTGTCCTTTTTCTCCTTGGCGAATATTCTGTCTTAGCGAGGTCCATTTTCTGCAATGTGATTCCCTGAGGGCTGAGGATTAGCTGACCTGGGCAGCCTGACCCTGCCGGCAAGCCCTCCCCAGGTGTGCCTGGGTTGAGGTCAATATAAACAGCACTCCAGGCAGCAATAGCCCCTGCAGCTGTGCCTTACTCCATATTCTCTGCCCCGTCAGCAGTCTCGGGGCTGTGCTGGTGGGAGGGTGTGAGGGTCCACGGCTTTGTGGGTGGCCCGGTGTGAGTGGGGCTCTGCTGGACTTTCGGCAGGAGTTGCCAGGCTGCCACCTGTAAAGAAGAGGATGTGTCACCCATAACTTCCACTGGAATATCTCTCCGGGCTGAGGTGAGGAAGGAAAAAAAGGAGTGGGGGCCGGGACAGGAGGGGTATCTCAGGCAGGGCAATAGAAAGCTTCCAGAAGAGCGCCCGTGGCCAGTACCATCCTGGCTGACCTGCAGGCACCAAGTTGGCCTGCGTGCTGTCGCTGGTGTGGCTCCACGGCCCTTCCTCTAGGCTTTCAAGCCCTTGTACATATTCAGGTGTTTCACCTGGGAAGGGTGGGAACAGTTCAGCAGCAGCTGGCCTGGGGCTCAGCTCACGTTTACTCACAGAGGCCTCGGCACGGTCTCCCAGCTTTGCAATGAGGATGCTCCTTGCGTGGGCGGCCGGGGCTGCTGGCTGTATGGGAGATGATTCCCCACCTCTGACCAATTTCAGAATTGTTTACCACTGGAGCAAGTGCCTTGGTAGTGTTTTCCTCTGTATAATTCTTATGTTCAGTTTTTTTTTTCTTTTTTGGTTCAAGTTAGATTTTATTCCTCATTTACGTATTTATAGATATAAGCATGGAAATAATTCATTCGTATAAATACATCAGTGTGAATGGAAGAACTTTTTTTCTGTTTTATTCTTACATTTTATTTTTTAAAATTTTGAAATTTAATTTTAGTTATTTTTTTAAACAGTAGGTTATTATTAGTTATCTATTTTATGCATAGACATGTATACAGGTCAATCCTAATCTCCCAACTCATCCCACCACCACCACCCCATGGCTTCCCCCACTTTGTGTCCATACGTTTGTTCTCTACCTCTGTGTCTCTATTTCTGCCCTGCAAACCAGTTCATCTCCACCATTTTTCTAGGTTCCACATATAGGCATTAATATACAATATTTGTTTTTCTCTTTCTGGCTTACTTCACTCTGTATGACAGTCTCTATATCCATCAACTTCTCTACAAATGACCCAGTTTCATTCCTTTTTATGGCTGAGTAATATTCCATTTTGTATATGTACCACATCTTTATCCATTCGTCTGTCTGTGGGCATTTAGGTTGCTTCCATTACCTGGCTATTGTAAATAGTGCTGCAATGAACATTGTGGTGAATGTGTCTTTGTGATTTATGGTTTTCTCTGGGTATATGCCCAGAAGTGGGATTGCTGGATCCTATGGTAATTCTCTTTTTAGTTTTTTAAAGGAACCTCCATACTGTTCTCCATAGTGACTGTATCAATTTACATTCCCACCAATAGCGGAAGAGGGTTCCTTTTGTCCACACCCTCCCCAGAGTTTGTTGTTTGTAGATTATCTGATGATGCCGATTCTAACAGGTGTGAGGTCTTACCTCATTGTAGTTTTGATTTGCATTTCTCTAATAATTAGTGATGTTGAGCAGCTTTTCATGTGCGTCTTGGCCATCTCTGTGTCTTCTTTGAAGAAACGTCTCTTTAGATCTTCTGCCCATTTTTGTATTGGGTTGTTTGTTTTATTAATATTAAGCTGCATGAGCTGTTTATATATATTGGAGATTAAACCTTTGTCCATTGATTCGTTTGTGAACGTTTTCGCCCATTCTGAGGGTTGCCTTTCTCCATTCCCGTTTTTTTTAACAAAGAAAGAAAGAAAGCAAAAGAAGCAGAACACTAATGTGCGTGTAATATGCCTCTTGAAACTGTCGTTTTGAAATATGGACGTCTTTTGAATTTTCTGGTCGATATATGACCCCAGGATTTGTTTTCAGGGCAGGTGTCATTTACAGGCCTGTAATGATTTGGAATATCCACTGACCATTAGCGCTGGCATTAAACCTGCAGTTGTGTGAAACGGCCACAAGGTGGCAGCAGTTCTCCCTTACCAATTCTGGTTACTAGGGCAGCAGAGACTCAATGGAAGTCGTGTTCTAGATTGGAATGTAGAACGGAATGTGCCAGGAGAAAGCCCCTCAAGTTTGTCTCACTACTTCTTGTTCGTGTTCTTAATTTAATTTTTTATTTTTTATTACAGCAAGTTTGAGTACAACGTTTAGCTTGTTGTAGGTGTGCAAGAGGTGGTTCTTTTACACATATACATATGTCTGTTCTTCCTGGGATCCTTTTCCCATGTACGTTATGACAGAATGTTGAGTAGTCTTCTCTTGGTACTCCGTAGGTCTTTGGTGATTATATACGTCTACTGTGTTTGTATATGTCTGTTAACCCCAATATCGTAATGAATTCAATCCTCACACCTTTCCTTTGGTGAACCATAAGTTTGTTTAATGAATCTGTGATTGCCCTTCTCCGTGGAAATATCTGCCCTGGTATCAATTTATAGGTAACACCTATAAGTGCTATGATATGATATTTGTCTTTCACTTTCTGACTTACTCCAAGTCACGTGATTACCTCGAGACTCATCTACGGTGCTGCAAATGGCATTGTGTCCTTTTTCTCCTTGGCGAATATTCTGTCTTAGCGAGGTCCATTTTCTGCAATGTGATTCCCTGAGGGCTGAGGATTAGCTGACCTGGGCAGCCTGACCCTGCCGGCAAGCCCTCCCCAGGTGAGCCTGGGTAGAGGTCAATATAAACAGCACTCCAGGCAGCAATAGCCCCTGCAGCTGTGCCTTACTCCATATTCTCTGCCCCGTCAGCAGTCTCGGGGCTGTGCTGGTGGGAGGGTGTGAGGGTCCACGGCTTTGTGGGTGGCCCGGTGAGAGTGGGGCTCTGCTGGACTTTCGGCAGGAGTTGCCAGGCTGCCACCTGTAAAGAAGAGGATGTGTCACCCATAACTTGCACTGGAATATCTCTCCGGGCTGAGGTAAGGAAGGAAAAAAAGGCGTGGGGGCCGGGACAGGAGGGGTATCTCAGGCAGGGCAATAGAAAGCTTCCAGAGGAGCGCCCGTGGCCAGTACCATCCTGGCTGACCTGCAGGCACCAAGTTGGCCTGCGTGCTGTCGCTGGTGTGGCTCCACGGCCCTTCCTCTAGGCTTTCAAGCCCTTGTACATATTCAGGTGTTTCACCTGGGAAGGGTGGGAACAGTTCAGCAGCATCTGGCCTGGGGCTCAGCTCACGTTTACTCACAGAGGCCTCGGCACGGTCTCCCAGCTTTGCAATGAGGATGCTCCTTGCGTGGGCGGGCGGGGCTGCTGGCTGTATGGGAGATGATTCCCCACCTCTGACCAATTTCAGAATTGTTTACCACTGGAGCAAGTGCCTTGGTAGTGTTTTCCTCTGTATAATTCTTAGGTTCAGTTTTTTTTTTCTTTTTTGGTTCAAGTTAGATTTTATTCCTCATTTATGTATTTATAGATATAAGCATGGAAATAATTCATTCGTATAAATACATCAGTGTGAATGGAAGAACTTTTTTTCTGTTTTATTTTTACATTTTATTTTTTAAAATTTTGAAATTTAATTTTAGTTATTTTTTTTATACAGTAGGTTATTATTAGTTATCTATTTTATGCATAGACATGTACACAGGTCAATCCTAATCTCCCAACTCATCCCACCACCACCACCCCATGGCTTCCCCCACTTTGTGTCCATACGTTTGTTCTCTACCTCTGTGTCTCTATTTCTGCCCTGCAAACCAGTTCATCTCTACCATTTTTCTAGGTTCCACATATAGGCATTAATATACAATATTTGTTTTTCTCTTTCTGACTTACTTCACTCTGTATGACAGTCTCTAGATCCATCAACTTCTCTACAAATGACCCAGTTTCATTCCTTTTTATGGCTGAGTAATATTCCATTTTGTATATGTACCACATCTTTATCCATTCGTCTGTCTGTGGGCATTTAGGTTGCTTCCATTACCTGGCTATTGTAAATAGTGCTGCAATGAACATTGTGGTGAATGTGTCTTTGTGATTTATGGTTTTCTCTGGGTATATGCCCAGAAGTGGGATTGCTGGATCCTATGGTAATTCTCTTTTTAGTTTTTTAAAGGAACCTCCATACTGTTCTCCATAGTGACTGTATCAATTTACATTCCCACCAATAGCGGAAGAGGGTTCCTTTTGTCCACACCCTCCCCTGAATTTGTTGATTGTAGATTATCTGATGATGCCGATTCTAACAGGTGTGAGGTCTTACCTCATTGTAGTTTTGATTTGCATTTCTCTAATAATTAGTGATGTTGAGCAGCTTTTCATGTGCGTCTTGGCCATCTCTGTGTCTTCTTTGAAGAAACGTCTCTTTAGATCTTCTGCCCATTTTTATATTGGGTTGTTTGTTTTATTAATATTAAGCTGCATGAGCTGTTTATATATATTGGAGATTAAACCTTTGTCCATTGATTCGTTTGTGAATGTTTTCGCCCATTCTGAGGGTTGCCTTTCTCCATTCCCGTTTTTTTTAACAAAGAAAGAAAGAAAGGAAAAGAAGCAGAACACTAATGTGCGTGAAATATGCCTCTTGAAACTGTCGTTTTGAAATATGGACGTATTTGAATTTTTTGGTCGATATATGACCCCAGGATTTGTTTTCAGGGCAGGTGTCATTTACAGGCCTGTAATGATTTGGAATATCCCCTGACCATTAGCGCTGGCATTAAACCTGCAGTTGTGTGAAACGGCCACAAGGTGGCAGCAGTTCTCCCTTACCAATTCTGGTTACTAGGGCAGCAGAGACTCAATGGAAGTCGTGTTCTAGATTGGAATGTAGAACGGAATGTGCCAGGAGAAAGCCCCTCAAGTTTGTCTCACTACTTCTTGTTCGTGTTTTTAATTTAATTTTTTATTTTTTATTACAGCAAGTTTGAGTACAACGTTTAGCTTGTTGTAGGTGTGCAAGAGGTGGTTCTTTTACACATATACATATGTCTGTTCTTCCTGGGATCCTTTTCCCATGTACGTTATGACAGAATGTTGAGTAGTCTTCTCTTGGTACTCCGTAGGTCTTTGGTGATTATATACGTCTACTGTGTTTGTATCTGTCTGTTAACCCCAATATCGTAATGAATTCAATCCTCACACCTTTCCTTTGGTGAACCATAAGTTTGTTTAATGAATCTGTGATTGCCCTTCTCCGTGGAAATATCTGCCCTGGTATCAATTTATAGGTAACACCTATAAGTGATATGATATGATATGTGTCTTTCACTTTCTGACTTACTCCAAGTCACGTGATTACCTCGAGACTCATCTACGGTGCTGCAAATGGCATTGTGTCCTTTTTTTCCTTGGCGAATATTCTGTCTTAGCGAGGTCCATATTCTGCAATGTGATTCCCTGAGGGCTGAGGATTAGCTGACCTGGGCAGCCTGACCCTGCCGGCAAGCCCTCCCCAGGTGTGCCTGGGTTGAGGTCAATATAAACAGCACTCCAGGCAGCAATAGCCCCTGCAGCTGTGCCTGACTCCATATTCTCTGCCCCGTCAGCAGTCTCGGGGCTGTGCTGGTGGGAGGGTGTGAGGGTCCACGGCTTTGTGGGTGGCCCGGTGTGAGTGGGGCTCTGCTGGACTTTCGGCAGGAGTTGCCAGGCTGCCACCTGTAAAGAAGAGCATGTGTCACCCATAACTTCCACTGGAATATCTCTCCGGGCTGAGGTGAGGAAGGAAAAAAAGGAGTGGGGGCCGGGACAGGAGGGGTATCTCAGGCAGGGCAATAGAAAGCTTCTAGAGGAGCGCCCGTGGCCAGTACCATCCTGGCTGACCTGCAGGCACCAAGTTGGCCTGCGTGCTGTCGCTGGTGTGGCTCCACGGCCCTTCCTCTAGGCTTTCAAGCCCTTGTACATATTCAGGTGTTTCACCTGGGAAGGGTGGGAACAGTTCAGCAACATCTGGCCTGGGGCTCAGCTCACGTTTACTCACAGAGGCCTCGGCACGGTCTCCCAGCTTTGCAATGAGGATGCTCCTTGTGTGGGCGGGCGGGGCTGCTGGCTCCTTGGGAGATGATTCCCCACCTCTGACCAATTTCAGAATTGTTTACCACTGGAGCAAGTGCCTTGGTAGTGTTTTCCTCTGTATAACTGTTAAGTTCAGTTTTTTTTTTTCTTTTTTGGTTCAAGTTAGATTTTATTCCTCATTTATGTATTTATAGATATAAGCATGGAAATAATTCATTCGTATAAATACATCAGTGTGAATGGAAGAACTTTTTTTCTGTTTTACTTTTACATTTTATTTTTTAAAATTTTGAAATTTAATTTTAGTTATTTTTTTATACAGTAGGTTATTATTAGTTATCTATTTTATGCATAGACATGTATACAGGTCAATCCTAATCTCCCAACTCATCCCACCACCACCACCCCATGGCTTCCCCCACTTTGTGTCCATACGTTTGTTCTCTACCTCTGTGTCTCTATTTCTGCCCTGCAAACCAGTTCATCTCTACCATTTTTCTAGGTTCCACATATAGGCATTAATATACAATATTTGTTTTTCTCTTTCTGGCTTACTTGACTCTGTATGACAGTCCCTAGATCCATCAACTTCTCTACAAATGACCCAGTTTCATTCCTTTTTATGGCTGAGTAATATTCCATTTTATATATGTACCACATCTTTTTCCATTCGTCTGTCTGTGGGCATTTAGGTTGCTTCCATTACCTGGCTATTGTAAATAGTGCTGCAATGAACATTGTGGTGAATGTGTCTCTGTGATTTATGGTTTTCTCTGGGTATATGCCCAGAAGTGGGATTGCTGGATCCTATGGTAATTCTCTTTTTAGTTTTTTAAAGGAACCTCCATACTGTTCTCCATAGTGACTGTATCAATTTACATTCCCACCAATAGCGGAAGAGGGTTCCTTTTGTCCACACCCTCCCCAGAGTTTGTTCTTTGTAGATTATCTGATGATGCCGATTCTAACAGGTGTGAGGTCTTACCCCATTGTAGTTTTGATTTGCATTTCTCTAATAATTAGTGATGTTGAGCAGCTTTTCATGTGCGTCTTGGCCATCTCTGTGTCTTCTTTGAAGAAACGTCTCTTTAGATCTTCTGCCCATTTTTGTATTGGGTTGTTTGTTTTATTAATATTAAGCTGCATGAGCTGTTTATATATATTGGAGATTAAACCTTTTTCCATTGATTCGTTTGTGAACGTTTTCGCCCATTCTGAGGGTTGCCTTTCTCCATTCCCGTTTTTTTTAACAAAGAAAGAAAGAAAGCAAAAGAAGCAGAACACTAATGTGCGTGTAATATGCCTCTTGAAACTGTCGTTTTGAAATATGGACGTCTTTTGAATTTTTTGGTCGATATATGACCCCAGGATTTGTTTTCAGGGCAGGTGTCATTTACAGGCCTGTAATGATTTGGAATATCCACTGACCATTAGCGCTGGCATTAAACCTGCAGTTGTGTGAAACGGCCACAAGGTGGCAGCAGTTCTCCCTTACCAATTCTGGTTACTAGGGCAGCAGAGACTCAATGGAAGTCGTGTTCTAGATTGGAATGTAGAACGGAATGTGCCAGGAGAAAGCCCCTCAAGTTTGTCTCACTACTTCTTGTTCGTGTTCTTAATTTAATTTTTTATTTTTTATTACAGCAAGTTTGAGTACAACGTTTAGCTTGTTGTAGGTGTGCAAGAGGTGGTTCTTTTACACATATACATATGTCTGTTCTTCCTGGGATCCTTTTCCCATGTACGTTATGACAGAATGTTGAGTAGTCTTCTCTTGGTACTCCGTAGGTCTTTGGTGATTATATACGTCTACTGTGTTTGTATATGTCTGTTAACCCCAATATCGTAATGAATTCAATCCTCACACCTTTCCTTTGGTGAACCATAAGTTTGTTTAATGAATCTGTGATTGCCCTTCTCCGTGGAAATATCTGCCCTGGTATCAATTTATAGGTAACACCAATAAGTGATATGATATGATATGTGTCTTTCACTTTCTGACTTACTCCAAGTCACGTGATTACCTCGAGACTCATCTACGGTGCTGCAAATGGCATTGTGTCCTTTTTCTCCTTGGCGAATATTCTGTCTTAGCGAGGTCCATTTTCTGCAATGTGATTCCCTGAGGGCTGAGGATTAGCTGACCTGGGCAGCCTGACCCTGCCGGCAAGCCCTCCCCAGGTGTGCCTGGGTTGAGGTCAATATAAACAGCACTCCAGGCAGCAATAGCCCCTGCAGCTGTGCCTTACTCCATATTCTCTGCCCCGTCAGCAGTCTCGGGGCTGTGCTGGTGGGAGGGTGTGAGGGTCCACGGCTTTGTGGGTGGCGCGGTGTGAGTGGGGCTCTGCTGGACTTTCGGCAGGAGTTGCCAGGCTGCCACCTGTAAAGAAGAGGCTGTGTCACCCATAACTTCCACTGGAATATCTCTCCGGGCTGAGGTGAGGAAGGAAAAAAAGGAGTGGGGGCCGGGACAGGAGGGGTATCTCAGGCAGGGCAATAGAAAGCTTCCAGAAGAGCGCCCGTGGCCAGTACCATCCTGGCTGACCTGCAGGCAACAAGTTGGCCAGCGTGCTGTCGCTGGTGTGGCTCCACGGCCCTTCCTCTAGGCTTTCAAGCCCTTGTACATATTCAGGTGTTTCACCTGGGAAGGGTGGGAACAGTTCAGCAGCATCTGGCCTGGGGCTCAGCTCATGTTTACTCACAGAGGCCTCGGCATGGTCTCCCAGCTTTGCAATGAGGATGCTCCTTGCGTGGGCGGGCGGGGCTGCTGGCTGTATGGGAGATGATTCCCCACCTCTGACCAATTTCAGAATTGTTTACCACTGGAGCAAGTGCCTTGGTAGTGTTTTCCTCTGTATAATTCTTAGGTTCAGTTTTTTTTTTCTTTTTTGGTTCAAGTTAGATTTTATTCCTCATTTATGTATTTATAGATATAAGCATGGAAATAATTCATTCGTATAAATACATCAGTGTGAATGGAAGAACTTTTTTTCTGTTTTACTTTTACATTTTATTTTTTAAAATTTTGAAATTTAATTTTAGTTATTTTTTTATACAGTAGGTTATTATTAGTTATCTATTTTATGCATAGACATGTATACAGGTCAATCCTAATCTCCCAACTCATCCCACCACCACCACCCCATGGCTTCCCCCACTTTGTGTCCATACGTTTGTTCTCTACCTCTGTGTCTCTATTTCTGCCCTGCAAACCAGTTCATCTCTACCATTTTTCTAGGTTCCACATATAGGCATTAATATACAATATTTGTTTTTCTCTTTCTGGCTTACTTGACTCTGTATGACAGTCCCTAGATCCATCAACTTCTCTACAAATGACCCAGTTTCATTCCTTTTTATGGCTGAGTAATATTCCATTTTATATATGTACCACATCTTTTTCCATTCGTCTGTCTGTGGGCATTTAGGTTGCTTCCATTACCTGGCTATTGTAAATAGTGCTGCAATGAACATTGTGGTGAATGTGTCTCTGTGATTTATGGTTTTCTCTGGGTATATGCCCAGAAGTGGGATTGCTGGATCCTATGGTAATTCTCTTTTTAGTTTTTTAAAGGAACCTCCATACTGTTCTCCATAGTGACTGTATCAATTTACATTCCCACCAATAGCGGAAGAGGGTTCCTTTTGTCCACACCCTCCCCAGAGTTTGTTCTTTGTAGATTATCTGATGATGCCGATTCTAACAGGTGTGAGGTCTTACCCCATTGTAGTTTTGATTTGCATTTCTCTAATAATTAGTGATGTTGAGCAGCTTTTCATGTGCGTCTTGGCCATCTCTGTGTCTTCTTTGAAGAAACGTCTCTTTAGATCTTCTGCCCATTTTTGTATTGGGTTGTTTGTTTTATTAATATTAAGCTGCATGAGCTGTTTATATATATTGGAGATTAAACCTTTTTCCATTGATTCGTTTGTGAACGTTTTCGCCCATTCTGAGGGTTGCCTTTCTCCATTCCCGTTTTTTTTAACAAAGAAAGAAAGAAAGCAAAAGAAGCAGAACACTAATGTGCGTGTAATATGCCTCTTGAAACTGTCGTTTTGAAATATGGACGTCTTTTGAATTTTTTGGTCGATATATGACCCCAGGATTTGTTTTCAGGGCAGGTGTCATTTACAGGCCTGTAATGATTTGGAATATCCACTGACCATTAGCGCTGGCATTAAACCTGCAGTTGTGTGAAACGGCCACAAGGTGGCAGCAGTTCTCCCTTACCAATTCTGGTTACTAGGGCAGCAGAGACTCAATGGAAGTCGTGTTCTAGATTGGAATGTAGAACGGAATGTGCCAGGAGAAAGCCCCTCAAGTTTGTCTCACTACTTCTTGTTCGTGTTCTTAATTTAATTTTTTATTTTTTATTACAGCAAGTTTGAGTACAACGTTTAGCTTGTTGTAGGTGTGCAAGAGGTGGTTCTTTTACACATATACATATGTCTGTTCTTCCTGGGATCCTTTTCCCATGTACGTTATGACAGAATGTTGAGTAGTCTTCTCTTGGTACTCCGTAGGTCTTTGGTGATTATATACGTCTACTGTGTTTGTATATGTCTGTTAACCCCAATATCGTAATGAATTCAATCCTCACACCTTTCCTTTGGTGAACCATAAGTTTGTTTAATGAATCTGTGATTGCCCTTCTCCGTGGAAATATCTGCCCTGGTATCAATTTATAGGTAACACCTATAAGTGATATGATATGATATGTGTCTTTCACTTTCTGACTTACTCCAAGTCACGTGATTACCTCGAGACTCATCTACGGTGCTGCAAATGGCATTGTGTCCTTTTTCTCCTTGGCGAATATTCTGTCTTAGCGAGGTCCATTTTCTGCAATGTGATTCCCTGAGGGCTGAGGATTAGCTGACCTGGGCAGCCTGACCCTGCCGGCAAGCCCTCCCCAGGTGTGCCTGGGTTGAGGTCAATATAAACAGCACTCCAGGCAGCAATAGCCCCTGCAGCTGTGCCTTACTCCATATTCTCTGCCCCGTCAGCAGTCTCGGGGCTGTGCTGGTGGGAGGGTGTGAGGGTCCACGGCTTTGTGGGTGGCCCGGTGTGAGTGGGGCTCTGCTGGACTTTCGGCAGGAGTTGCCAGGCTGCCACCTGTAAAGAAGAGGATGTGTCACCCATAACTTCCACTGGAATATCTCTCCGGGCTGAGGTGAGGAAGGAAAAAAAGGATTGGGGGCCGGGACAGGAGGGGTATCTCAGGCAGGGCAATAGAAAGCTTCCAGAAGAGCGCCCGTGGCAGTAGCATCCTGGCTGACCTGCAGGCACCAAGTTGGCCTGCGTGCTGTCGCTGGTGTGGCTCCACGGCCCTTTCTCTAGGCTTTCAAGCCCTTGTACATATTCAGGTGTTTCACCTGGGAAGGGTGGGAACAGTTCAGCAGCATCTGGCCTGGGGCTCAGCTCACGTTTACTCACAGAGGCCTCGGCACGGTCTCCCAGCTTTGCAATGAGGATGCTCCTTGCGTGGGCGGGCGGGGCTGCTGGCTGTATGGGAGATGATTCCCCACCTCTGACCAATTTCAGAATTGTTTACCACTGGAGCAAGTGCCTTCGTAGTGTTTTCCTCTGTATAATTCTTAGGTTCAGTTTTTCTTTCTTTTTTGGTTCAAGTTAGATTTTATTCCTCATTTATGTATTTATAGATATAAGCATGGAAATAATTCATTCGTATAAATACATCAGTGTGAATGGAAGAACTTTTTTTCTGTTTTATTTTTACATTTTATTTTTTAAAATTTTGAAATTTAATTTTAGTTATTTTTTTATACAGTAGGTTATTATTAGTTATCTATTTTATGCATAGACATGTATACAGGTCAATCCTAATCTCCCAACTCATCCCACCACCACCACCCCATGGCTTCCCCCACTTTGTGTCCATACGTTTGTTCTCTACCTCTGTGTCTCTATTTCTGCCCTGCAAACCAGTTCATCTCCACCATTTTTCTAGGTTCCACATATAGGCATTAATATACAATATTTGTTTTTCTCTTTCTGACTTACTTCACTCTGTATGACAGTCTCTAGATCCATCAACTTCTCTACAAATGACCCAGTTTCATTCCTTTTTATGGCTGAGTAATATTCCATTTTGTATATGTACCACATCTTTATCCATTCGTCTGTCTGTGGGCATTTAGGTTGCTTCCATTACCTGGCTATTGTAAATAGTGCTGCAATGAATATTGTGGTGAATGTGTCTTTGTGATTTATGGTTTTCTCTGGGTATATGCCCAGAAGTGGGATTGCTGGATCCTATGGTAATTCTCTTTTTAGTTTTTTAAAGGAACCTCCATACTGTTCTCCATAGTGACTGTATCAATTTACATTCCCACCAATAGCGGAAGAGGGTTCCTTTTGTCCACACCCTCCCCAGAGTTTGTTGTTTGTAGATTATCTGATGATGCCGATTCTAACAGGTGTGAGGTCTTACCTCATTGTAGTTTTGATTTGCATTTCTCTAATAATTAGTGATGTTGAGCAGCTTTTCATGTGCGTCTTGGCCATCTCTGTGTCTTCTTTGAAGAAACGTCTCTTTAGATCTTCTGCCCATTTTTGTATTGGGTTGTTTGTTTTATTAATATTAAGCTGCATGAGCTGTTTATATATATTGGAGATTAAACCTTTGTCCATTGATTCGTTTGTGAACATTTTCGCCCATTCTGAGGGTTGCCTTTGTCCATTCCCGTTTTTTTTAACAAAGAAAGAAAGAAAGCAAAAGAAGCAGAACACTAATGTGCGAGAAATATGCCTCTTGAAACTGTCGTTTTGAAATATGGACGTCTTTTGAATTTTTTGGTCGATATATGACCCCAGGATTTGTTTTCAGGGCAGGTGTCATTTACAGGCCTGTAATGATTTGGAATATCCACTGACCATTAGCGCTGGCATTAAACCTGCAGTTGTGTGAAACGGCCACAAGGTGGCAGCAGTTCTCCCTTACCAATTCTGGTTACTAGGGCAGCAGAGACTCAATGGAAGTCGTGTTCTAGATTGGAATGTAGAACGGAATGTGCCAGGAGAAAGCCCCTCAAGTTTGTCTCACTACTTCTTGTTCGTGTTCTTAATTTAATTTTTTATTTTTTATTACAGCAAGTTTGAGTACAACGTTTAGCTTGTTGTAGGTGTGCAAGAGGTGGTTCTTTTACACATACACATATGTCTGTTCTTCCTGGGATCCTTTTCCCATGTACGTTATGACAGAATGTTGAGTAGTCTTCTCTTGGTACTCCGTAGGTCTTTGGTGATTATATACGTCTACTGTGTTTGTATATGTCTGTTAACCCCAATATCGTAATGAATTCAATCCTCACACCTTTCCTTTGGTGAACCATAAGTTTGTTTAATGAATCTGTGATTGCCCTTCTCCGTGGAAATATCTGCCCTGGTATCAATTTATAGGTAACACCTATAAGTGATATGATATGATATTTGTCTTTCACTTTCTGACTTACTCCAAGTCACGTGATTACCTCGAGACTCATCTACGGTGCTGCAAATGGCATTGTGTTCTTTTTCTCCTTGGCGAATATTCTGTCTTAGCGAGGTCCATTTTCTGCAATGTGATTCCCTGAGGGCTGAGGATTAGCTGACCTGGGCAGCCTGACCCTGCCGGCAAGCTCTCCCCAGCTGTGCCTGGGTAGAGGTCAATATAAACAGCACTCCAGGCAGCAATAGCCCCTGCAGCTGTGCCTTACTCCATATTCTCTGCCCCGTCAGCAGTCTCGGGGCTGTGCTGGTGGGAGGGTGTGAGGGTCCACGGCTTTGTGGGTGGCCCGGTGAGAGTGGGGCTCTGCTGGACTTTCGGCAGGAGTTGCCAGGCTGCCACCTGTAAAGAAGAGGATGTGTCACCCATAACTTCCACTGGAATATCTCTCCGGGCTGAGGTGAGGAAGGAAAAAAAGGAGTGGGGGCCGGGACAGGAGGGGTATCTCAGGCAGGGCAATAGAAAGCTTCCAGAAGAGCGCCCGTGGCAGTAGCATCCTGGCTGACCTGCAGGCACCAAGTTGGCCTGCGTGCTGTCGCTGGTGTGGCTCCACGGCCCTTCCTCTAGGCTTTCAAGCCCTTGTACATATTCAGGTGTTTCACCTGGGAAGGGTGGGAACAGTTCAGCAGCATCTGGCCTGGGGCTCAGCTCACGTTTACTCACAGAGGCCCCGGCACGGTCTCCCAGCTTTGCAATGAGGATGCTCCTTGCGTGGGCGGGCGGGGCTGCTGGCTGTATGGGAGATGATTCCCCACCTCTGACCAATTTCAGAATTGTTTACCACTGGAGCAAGTGCCTTGGTAGTGTTTTCCTCTGTATAATTCTTAGGTTCAGTTTTTTTTTCTTTTTTGGTTCAAGTTAGATTTTATTCCTCATTTATGTATTTATAGATATAAGCATGGAAATAATTCATTCGTATAAATACATCAGTGTGAATGGAAGAACTTTTTTTCTGTTTTATTTTTACATTTTATTTTTTAAAATTTTGAAATTTAATTTTAGTTATTTTTTTTATACAGTAGGTTATTATTAGTTATCTATTTTATGCATAGACATGTATACAGGTCAATCCTAATCTCCCAACTCATCCCACCACCACCACCCCATGGCTTCCCCCACTTTGTGTCCATACGTTTGTTCTCTACCTCTGTGTCTCTATTTCTGCCCTGCAAACCAGTTCATCTCTACCATTTTTCTAGGTTCCACATATAGGCATTAATATACAATATTTGTTTTTCTCTTTCTGACTTACTTCACTCTGTATGACAGTCTCTAGATCCATCAACTTCTCTACAAATGACCCAGTTTCATTCCTTTTTATGGCTGAGTAATATTCCATTTTGTATATGTACCACATCTTTATCCATTCGTCTGTCTGTGGGCATTTAGGTTGCTTCCATTACCTGGCTATTGTAAATAGTGCTGCAATGAACATTGTGGTGAATGTGTCTTTGTGATTTATGGTTTTCTCTGGGTATATGCCCAGAAGTGGGATTGCTGGATCCTATGGTAATTCTCTTTTTAGTTTTTTAAAGGAACCTCCATACTGTTCTCCATAGTGACTGTATCAATTTACATTCCCACCAATAGCGGAAGAGGGTTCCTTTTGTCCACACCCTCCCCAGAGTTTGTTGTTTGTAGGTTATCTGATGATGCCGATTCTAACAGGTGTGAGGTCTTACCTCATTGTAGTTTTGATTTGCATTTCTCTAATAATTAGTGATGTTGAGCAGCTTTTCATGTGCGTCTTGGCCATCTCTGTGTCTTCTTTGAAGAAACGTCTCTTTAGATCTTCTGCCCATTTTTGTATTGGGTTGTTTGTTTTATTAATATTAAGCTGCATGAGCTGTTTATATATATTGGAGATTAAACCTTTGTCCATTGATTCGTTTGTGAACGTTTTCGCCCATTCTGAGGGTTGCCTTTCTCCATTCCCGTTTTTTTTAACAAAGAAAGAAAGAAAGCAAAAGAAGCAGAACACTAATGTGCGTGTAATATGCCTCTTGAAACTGACGTTTTGAAATATGGACGTCTTTTGAATTTTTTGGTCGATATATGACCCCAGGATTTGTTTTCAGGGCAGGTGTCATTTACAGGCCTGTAATGATTTGGAATATCCACTGACCATTAGCGCTGGCATTAAACCTGCAGTTGTGTGAAACGGCCACAAGGTGGCAGCAGTTCTCCCTTACCAATTCTGGTTACTAGGGCAGCAGAGACTCAATGGAAGTCGTGTTCTAGATTGGAATGTAGAACGGAATGTGCCAGGAGAAAGCCCCTCAAGTTTGTCTCACTACTTCTTGTTCGTGTTCTTAATTTAATTTTTTATTTTTTATTACAGCAAGTTTGAGTACAACGTTTAGCTTGTTGTAGGTGTGCAAGAGGTGGTTCTTTTACACATATACATATGTCTGTTCTTCCTGGGATCCTTTTCCCATGTACGTTATGACAGAATGTTGAGTAGTCTTCTCTTGGTACTCCGTAGGTCTTTGGTGATTATATACGTCTACTGTGTTTGTATATGTCTGTTAACCCCAATATCGTAATGAATTCAATCCTCACACCTTTCCTTTGGTGAACCATAAGTTTGTTTAATGAATCTGTGATTGCCCTTCTCCGTGGAAATATCTGCCCTGGTATCAATTTATAGGTAACACCTATAAGTGCTATGATATGATATTTGTCTTTCACTTTCTGACTTACTCCAAGTCACGTGATTACCTCGAGACTCATCTACGGTGCTGCAAATGGCATTGTGTCCTTTTTCTCCTTGGCGAATATTCTGTCTTAGCGAGGTCCATTTTCTGCAATGTGATTCCCTGAGGGCTGAGGATTAGCTGACCTGGGCAGCCTGACCCTGCCGGCAAGCCCTCCCCAGGTGTGCCTGGGTTGAGGTCAATATAAACAGCACTCCAGGCAGCAATAGCCCCTGCAGCTGTGCCTTACTCCATATTCTCTGCCCCGTCAGCAGTCTCGGGGCTGTGCTGGTGGGAGGGTGTGAGGGTCCACGGCTTTGTGGGTGGCCCGGTGTGAGTGGGGCTCTGCTGGACTTTCGGCAGGAGTTGCCAGGCTGCCACCTGTAAAGAAGAGGATGTGTCACCCATAACTTCCACTGGAATATCTCTCCGGGCTGAGGTGAGGAAGGAAAAAAAGGAGTGGGGGCCGGGACAGGAGGGGTATCTCAGGCAGGGCAATAGAAAGCTTCCAGAAGAGCGCCCGTGGCCAGTACCATCCTGGCTGACCTGCAGGCACCAAGTTGGCCTGCGTGCTGTCGCTGGTGTGGCTCCACGGCCCTTCCTCTAGGCTTTCAAGCCCTTGTACATATTCAGGTGTTTCACCTGGGAAGGGTGGGAACAGTTCAGCAGCAGCTGGCCTGGGGCTCAGCTCACGTTTACTCACAGAGCCCTCGGCACGGTCTCCCAGCTTTGCAATGAGGATGCTCCTTGCGTGGGCGGGCGGGGCTGCTGGCTGTATGGGAGATGATTCCCCACCTCTGACCAATTTCAGAATTGTTTACCACTGGAGCAAGTGCCTTGGTAGTGTTTTCCTCTGTATAATTCTTATGTTCAGTTTTTTTTTTCTTTTTTGGTTCAAGTTAGATTTTATTCCTCATTTACGTATTTATAGATATAAGCATGGAAATAATTCATTCGTATAAATACATCAGTGTGAATGGAAGAACTTTTTTTCTGTTTTATTCTTACATTTTATTTTTTAAAATTTTGAAATTTAATTTTAGTTATTTTTTTATACAGTAGGTTATTATTAGTTATCTATTTTATGCATAGACATGTATACAGGTCAATCCTAATCTCCCAACTCATCCCACCACCACCACCCCATGGCTTCCCCCACTTTGTGTCCATACGTTTGTTCTCTACCTCTGTGTCTCTATTTCTGCCCTGCAAACCAGTTCATCTCCACCATTTTTCTAGGTTCCACATATAGGCATTAATATACAATATTTGTTTTTCTCTTTCTGGCTTACTTCACTCTGTATGACAGTCTCTAGATCCATCAACTTCTCTACAAATGACCCAGTTTCATTCCTTTTTATGGCTGAGTAATATTCCATTTTGTATATGTACCACATCTTTATCCATTCGTCTGTCTGTGGGCATTTAGGTTGCTTCCATTACCTGGCTATTGTAAATAGTGCTGCAATGAACATTGTGGTGAATGTGTCTTTGTGATTTATGGTTTTCTCTGGGTATATGCCCAGAAGTGGGATTGCTGGATCCTATGGTAATTCTCTTTTTAGTTTTTTAAAGGAACCTCCATACTGTTCTCCATAGTGACTGTATCAATTTACATTCCCACCAATAGCGGAAGAGGGTTCCTTTTGTCCACACCCTCCCCAGAGTTTGTTGTTTGTAGATTATCTGATGATGCCGATTCTAACAGGTGTGAGGTCTTACCTCATTGTAGTTTTGATTTGCATTTCTCTAATAATTAGTGATGTTGAGCAGCTTTTCATGTGCGTCTTGGCCATCTCTGTGTCTTCTTTGAAGAAACGTCTCTTTAGATCTTCTGCCCATTTTTGTATTGGGTTGTTTGTTTTATTAATATTAAGCTGCATGAGCTGTTTATATATATTGGAGATTAAACCTTTGTCCATTGATTCGTTTGTGAACGTTTTCGCCCATTCTGAGGGTTGCCTTCCTCCATTCCCGTTTTTTTTAACAAAGAAAGAAAGAAAGCAAAAGAAGCAGAACACTAATGTGCGTGTAATATGCTTCTTGAAACTGTCGTTTTGAAATATGGACGTCTTTTGAATTTTCTGGTCGATATATGACCCCAGGATTTGTTTTCAGGGCAGGTGTCATTTACAGGCCTGTAATGATTTGGAATATCCACTGACCATTAGCGCTGGCATTAAACCTGCAGTTGTGTGAAACGGCCACAAGGTGGCAGCAGTTCTCCCTTACCAATTCTGGTTACTAGGGCAGCAGAGACTCAATGGAAGTCGTGTTCTAGATTGGAATGTAGAACGGAATGTGCCAGGAGAAAGCCCCTCAAGTTTGTCTCACTACTTCTTGTTCGTGTTCTTAATTTAATTTTTTATTTTTTATTACAGCAAGTTTGAGTACAACGTTTAGCTTGTTGTAGGTGTGCAAGAGGTGGTTCTTTTACACATATACATATGTCTGTTCTTCCTGGGA